>NC_083822.1:11470109-11506455 GCF_015708825.2 Lethenteron reissneri
CTTTTTTTACTTCACTTCTCAATTCCTCCGAATAATTGCAACTGGTTTGCATTTATAAGGGCAATATTATTCTTGGGATCTTTCGGTAAAGTCACGTAGATAGGTTCAAATAAAATAAATAAAATAAAACATATAATTTGAACCTATCTACGTGATTCTAGATTTGAAGCTTTCGTGACTGCAAGGATTCATATTTTTAGGTTTTTTCGGTAAAGTCACGTGGGGTAAAACATCAAAATTAATAAAAATTCTATCTACGTGACTTTACCGAAAGACCCAAATAATATGAATTCCTGCAGTCACGAAAGCTTTAAGTCAAGATTTAAGGTCAATACTAATGAGATACTCAACCCAGAAGCGTCAAAATTGTCTTTCGTGTGAAATAATAAATTAGGGGGGGGTGGATGGCGTAGGAGTGTGTGCAGTTGGAACCCCCACATCCCGAGTTAGATTCCTAGCCACGGGCAATGTCTGGTGAGCCAGATGCGGATGCTCGAAGCACGAATTAAACATTTATAAATCTCCCGTGTGCGACTCAGAACGTAATATTTAATGTATGGCTACTCTGCCCGATTCACAAATATGAAGGGAGGCATCTTATCTTACAAGAGCGCCTTAGCGCGAGGTGCTTTGCATCGTTTTCAAAGCGGTAACAAAAACAGTGTGACTTGAGATGGCGTGAGCGTGCAAGGGCCGAGGATTAAGTTGACCGTAACGGAGGACACGTGGGGGGTTCATGGCCAGGGAGGGATGGAAAGGAGTGGAGGGGCGAGGGGAGGAAGGGAGGGAATGGGCAAGAGAGTAAGAGAGCTCCGCTTGGAGAGAGCACACGTGACAGCCACGCACTCCGCGACTCCTGGCGCAATTATCGGACTCGACTGCCTCCACGTGAAATTCCAGTCGCGGCTCTACATCAGCATCAGCCGTACGAAGAAGAGGAAGAGGTGGTGGTGGTTGTGAGTGCTTCCTGCACTGGTCCTGGGTCCACTACCCCCTCTCCACTGCACGCACCCCTTAACCCCGCACCGACTGACGTTGCTCAGTATGTGGTTCAAGCCACAGTGACTAACGGGGGATGTAATATCCCCCACTGTTGGGGCAAGGGCTTAGTGGATCACTCACGGTCGTGAAACTCCAAAACCCCGTTTGCCCAGGAGATGGCAGCAGAGCAGATGGATGGAATCAATCTGTGCGGCGCTTTCGAGTGTGAATTCGTTGCATGCGTGGGCCTTCTCTCGGAGTGCAGTACCCTCTTACCACGTGCCAGACAATCTTCAGTAGACTCTGCCAATCGTTCCCAGCGAAGAAGCGGCCTGAAGAAGTGCTGAGACTTTGGTGAGGATTTTTCGATACGCCAACTTAGCGATGATATTGAAATCAAAACGTATTGATTCCCTACACACGCTGTTCGATACGTGTGTCGTAAGCTTATTAATGATGTGGGGTTTTTTTTGTAAAAAATATTTAATCGATTGTAGACGCAACGCTACACACCCAGCAGGCCAGTGCTGCTTTCACAGGGTGCTGCATAGCGACAACTGCCACAGAAGGTCCCCTAGGCGAAGACTGCCAAAGGATGCCTGACGTGCACTGCATGGGAGGTGCGATATACATAAGTTGCGAGCGACGATGATGATCGTGATGATGTCGGCGACCTGGAACACTTGTTTCTGAATTCAAAGTCGTATTTTATGTTTTAATGAAGGATGTTTAAACTGTTTCCAACGGTGAAACCAATTTACTAAATGTTTTTCAAAAAGCACCTACGAAAAGTAATCTTGACACTGGGCACATCTGTGTCACCCCGTGTAAATAAATGCGAGGTTTCTTTAAAATATTCATGTTTTTTTTCCTCGTCCTTTTTGCTCAATGATGAGATTTGGTAGAGATTTGGACTCTGAAAGTGACGACATATTTAAGTGGATCATATATATAGCTGTCATTTTAAAATGTGTTTTCCACGTAATATGTCTCTCATCGTGTTTAATGCTGCAATGCACTGTATTCACTGTCAGGAAATAGTGACCACTCTAACGAATATTTATTACCTAGATAGGGTGCAGTGTAGAGTGGCAGCAATGTGGTGAGTGCATAATACCGCGAAACCAGTGACCTGAGCTGAATTCCTGGTCACGGCCAACATCAGTGGCAAATGGTGACTGAACCCAAGCTGCCCCTCCCCCATCTGTCCCTTGTTCAAGAACCCAACCTCACCAAACCCACACACCACACCCACACTCACCAAACCCACCCTCACCAAACCCACACCACACCCACACTCACCACACCCTCACACCACACCACACTCACCAAACCCACCCTCACCACCACCACACCACACACCAAACCACACTCACCAAACCCACACCAACCACACACCACACACACACTCACCACCCCACACCCACCTCACCAAACCCACACTCACCAACCCACCCCACACCCACCCACACCACACACCACTCACAACCCACCCCACACACCCACACTCACCAAACCCACACTCACCACACCCACACTCACCAACCCACGCTCACCAAACCCACGCTCACCAAACCCACACTCACCAAACCCACACTCACCACACCCACACTCACCACACCACACACCACACTCACCAAACCCACACTCACCAAACCCACCTCACCACACCCACACTCACCAAACCCACACTCACCACCCCACACTCATACACCCACAATCACCACACCCACACCACACCCTCGCCACACCCACACTCACCACACCCACACTCACCACCCCCACACCACACCCACACTCACCACCCCCACACACACGCACGCTCACCAAACCCACACACACCACACTCACGCTCACCAAACCCACGCTCGCAGAAGGGTGGTGATGGATTGGCATTCACCTCATGCCACCTATCGGTTCCACACCGGGCACACGGATGATCCAGTGAACCGCAATCTCCGCCCCGCTGTTTGAGGAGTGTCGCGCGACTCTGCACGTCGCTGGACCTTTCATTCAATGTTCAGGGTCTGTCGGCTGCCACGCGAAGCCCACACCGTGTCAACCCACACGGGTTACCCCGTATTCTTGTTCATGGAAATCGAGTTTGCAAGTCCATACGGCGTACAGCCGTTTCAATACGGGCAAAACCCTTTTATTGTCTATCTGTTTGTGTTTCTCCCTTGTGATCAGGGCCGGATTAAGGTGTAATATGAGGATATAGCCGGCTCACTGACGTATCACAACTCGTCATGGTGATTGGCTCTGCTGGTCCTTGTTTACAGCCAATGGGGGGAAGCCTGGGGGCATGGCCCTGACGTGATGGAAAGGTGACAGCTATAAGGATTGGTTCTGCTGGCTTTGGCCACAGCCAATGGGGAGATGAGTCAGGGGCGTGGTCCCGGAGCTGACGAGGGAGCCTGGAAGATTCGATGCAGGCTAACGAGGATTGGCGGAAACGTACCACGTGACCCGGGTATTAAATAGGGGTAGAGACGAACGACACGTGGTCAGAACGGGAACGAACAGAGGAAGGGGGCCACGCGGGAGCGGGGCTCCGAGTTGCCACGTGGCAATGCGTCTCTCTCTGTCTATCTGTCCCTCTCACGCTGCCTGTCAGCAGTGTGAAGTAACTGTAACATAAGTTGAATAAAAGACGGATTCCAGAAGTCGTCTCAACGAGCTTAATTACAAAGGCAGGGGGCTTTAGGGGCTGCAGCCCAGGTGCCTCTGCCAGCTGGAGAGGCCTCAGAGATGAAGTGAAAAGTTATTTATTTGTGAATGCTGACGTTTATTTGTTGTTAGCCTTGTAAAATAAATTTTATTTTTCTTTAAATTTGTTTTCCTTTTGAAAATATTATTGGGGGCATCACAGTACTTGTAGCCCAGGGGCCTACAAAATGTTAATCTGGCCCTGCACGTGATGAGGCTTTGTAGGATGAACGTTGAGATTTATAAGAGGCACGGGGTGACCAATAAGGTCTAAATTTGTCTGTAATAAGTAGGGGGCACTGATAAGGGGGTTGACAGCTGTGTAGTGTATACTGTAGTATATAGTGTAGTGTGTAGTAGTGTGTAGTCTGTAGTAGTGTGTAGTGTAGTGTATAGGATGAAGGTTGAGATTTCTATGGGGCACGGGGGGTGACCAATAAGGTCTGAATTTGTCTGTAATAAGGTAGGGCACTGATAAGGGTTGACAGGTATGGACGCCTAATCGGTAACCAGCGTGGAGAAGTATGGTTAAACTTGGTAAAAACAAACCCCTCCCCCCACCCCCACCCCCTGGCCAGACGGCGTCTGTAGAAAAATCTGGCATGAGGTTGGAATGGTGTGAGAGGGAGATATGACTACGTTAAGGGTTCATTCCGGTTGTTAGGCTTTTTTTATTTACATTCATTTCCATTGTAGTGGTTTGAGTTTCTAAAAATTGTACAACTCATGATGATGTCGGACAAAGAAGTCGTAATAAAAGATTAGTTTCACCAGGAACATTACAGAATTTAGAAGGTGATAAAACAATCCAATCAGCCTAAGGAAATCGATGTGTGTATATCAATGCGAGCGTGAACACCTTCTGAAGAATCGTCCACGAGGGGACGGGTGGGGGGTCAGTGTTGTTGCATTTTTATGGTGGCTTTTGGACATCGTCACGGCTCGTACGAATGGACATTTGAAGAGATGTGAGATGGCAATGGAGGAGATAGGGTTTGTAGAGGGGAACGTTATCAGCACGTGGTGTACAAGGCTCGTGCCCGTGGTGTAATAGAATGTAGGTCATTGATGTAGAGACGAAAGGCAGGAGCTCAATAAGAGCTCCCTGGGGAACAGCGATGGTAACAGGTTCAGTGTTGGATGAGGAGCCCTTAACAAGAACACTCTGAGGTTGATTTACTTAAACAGGATAAAAAGCAATTTGCCAAATGCTAGACATTGCCGTGAAGCCATAGCCAGACTAAGGTTACTGTTTAATGCATCAGTTTGGCCAGGGATGCCCACCAGCATATTTTAAAAAAGCTGCTAAATTTTACATTTGAGCTTTGAGGTCAACGCGTTCAAAATGACAGCGATCGTATATTGACTACACGAACATAACAAAATATACTGTGTGTATCAACAAATTGAGTTGATCAGCAGGCTGTGTGTTGTGGGGTAAAGTGAGGGTATTCCAACGTCTGTCCCTGCTATGCTCTTTTACCAGCAGTGGTGTGACCAAGTAATTGCAATGCTGCACCTTTACTTTTATACAATGCATTTCCATATGTTAATATCCAGTGAGCATTGTTCCTTAAATACTGATCTGGAATATTAAAATTCAGAATCATAGTCACGTATTGACCTCACAAGAAAAAAAAATACATTGTACGAAAAAACTCACAATCTAGCAGGCATTGTTCTCTAAACAATGATCTTGAAGATGAATGTTGTCATTTTTGGAAGATTCATCTATGTATCTGTGTTAAACTACTTTCGCACCGTACGTAGCCAACCGCGCTGATCAGAGGTGCGGGGGAAGGACAACAAACTAAACACAAAAAGCAGTTCTCGAGAAATGAGTTTTCAATCGAGATTTAAATGTGCACAGCTCCATTGGCATCCTAATATCGGAAAGGAACCAAGAGCGTTCCAGACGGCCGCAGAAGCGCATCTGAAAGCGCTCGCGATGCGGGTGACCGCCGCCGTCTTTGTTCGACGGCCAGCCACAATCAGCCGCTGCTGCTACGAGGATGACCACGTGATGAGCGTTCATTCTCCCTGACGAGATCAGCGCAGGTGTTGTGCTTCATTTGTGGCGAGCGCTCTGTGTGTAACGAGTGCGACCGCACGGTGCATTCTTCGGTCAGCAACGAATACATCGTAAGGTCATGCATTGTCAGTACATTTAAAACGTGTTACGAATATTCCCAGAGCGGAAGCATTCTGTGAGCAAGTGCTGTTGGGGAGAGTGCCGCAATGTATACAATGCCCCATGTTTGGCCTTCCCTTTACCAAGCAAATACCTCTGGTATCAAGGGGATGGTAGCCCTGTCTCCCTAATGGATCCATCAAGGACAGCCAACTCCCCGTGTCGCAATAACTGCCAGTGTTACACGGCAGCTGTGCTCAATGGTTTATATTACAAGTTAAAATAGGAAGTTAAAAATCAAAGGGCTGTGGAACATTAGCAGCGTCATTAGGCTCGTAATGAACGTATTAACATTCCTGTTGACAGAAGGCTAAATTAAGAAGCTAAGGGGAATGTGGAATTGATAGAAGGGAAGGAAGAGGGTTAACTGTTTGAATATTTTAAACGTTGCCTGTATAATTAATGCATACAAGCAGGCTACATTAAACTTCAGGTAACTGTGCAGCAATGTTTGCATCATAATCAGGCTGAACTTGCATGAGTGAAACTCACTCTGCCGTGGCGTTCATGCTTGAGCAAAGTGCGGACTTGCACAGTTTAGAGGTTGGCGGTTCTAGCTCCTGATCCACGTTTCCCAAATCACCCACGCCTCTAGTCCACCAAGTATGCGTCGACCACGGTGAGTCGATCAGTAGTGGGTCGCGTGTGACGTGGTGGGGTAGAGCGGTGGTGCCACCCGAGTTCGGTTCCCACTCACGGCCAACACCGGTGACGATTATCTGAACCGGTCCTGGGCATCCTCCCTCTAGGTCGACTCAGCCTTAAATGAGTACCTGGTGCGGTGTGTAAACATCGCGACTGGGGAGACAAAGGAGGTCGGGCGTGGTACTGGTCACCCACCCCCTAGTGTGCCGTGCTGGCCTTCATAGGTGCTCGCTAACAGCACTTGCTCCTACAGCCTGTTAATGCTGTGCGGGGGATCTTTGTTGTTGGTGTGGTAGAGTGCCACCTCTATCAAGACATCTTTCCAGTGTGAAAGAGTAGGCCAGAATATTGTCTTACTACAGAGGGTCTCTCTCTCGCTCTTATGGAGGGCCTTCCGTCAACTGTGGAATGATTAAGTAATTTTATGGTTGCAGCTTAGATGTTTTTTTTTTACAAAGTCGTTATGCGGTAATCTGTTCTCTTGCCGCGTGCTCTGTGGGAATTGTTGTTGCAAACTAAAGCACTATGATGCTGTGACGAGTTGTTACTGGATTGCCAGTTTGGTGGTAAGCGTTTACATCGAAAAATACAACCCTTTATATGAGAGAGCCACGAGTACATGGTTTATGAAGATGGAGAGATTAAGACTGAGAAACGTACGCTGCAGATAAAACAACTTGCCTATTGATTTTCATAAAACTGAGAAACACAAGAACATAGCATATTACTTTTTTTTTGTAAAGTTGCTCTTATCAATATTTAGTTTGACACTTCAATATAACATTTTGCCCATCTCGATCATCAATTTCATGTATTGACCGAATGACACAGCTTTTACATCTTATCTAACTCAATACCGTCAACATTTTCTTGATTATAACAGAATGTTCCCTCTTTAACTTTTAAAAAATGTTGTCGTAATAAATTGCTGCCTACCCCTTCTGATTTTTGTTTTGTATGTCGCGTACTGTCACAAACATATGCATTTTTTCGATTTAAAGATTTCGTGACTGCAGGGATTCATCTTCTTGGTTCTCTCGGTAAAGTCACGTAGAAGGGAATAATAAAATAATAAAATAAAACATAATAAAATACAATTCTCACGACGTTTCGGCCACAACGCAAGCAGCCGTCCTCAGGTGAAGAACAGGGCTGTCGGAAAGACAGCGTCTGAATTCAGACGTTGTCTTTGTATTTTATTATGTTTTATTTTTATTTTATTATTTCCCTTCTACGTGACTTTACCGAAAGAACCAAGAAACCTATGAATGTCAATTTGCATGTGCATTGTGCACAGCATGCAATCTGACATCAAAGGAAATACAGGTAATTTTTTCCTATTTTCAATTAACTTATGAAAAATTTGCTTTGTTCAATGTTCTGTAACATGAGGCAGAAAAGTACGATTGTGATCGATACACAATGATCGTGCGCATAATAAAGATACGCATACACTAATGATTATTTTAATATACATACCATCAGTTGTGGTTTGAACAATGCAATGATTCATCTGCTAGATCTCATTATTTTGTGTGACAGTGGTTGGATATTTATAGTCATGTTCTTCTATTTGCAAAGTCTAATTGAAAGTAATGCACTGTGCCCTTGGAGGGACACCAGGGCTTAAAGCTCTTTGCGTCCACTGATCCTCCAGAGTGGGATCAGTTGAAGCCAAAATACAAAGTTCCAACACGATATCCCGAGGACGTCCTCGACAGCGCACGGTGGAATCTTCTGGGTTTATTTTTTGACAATTTCCCCAGCCCACGTTGGGGGCCACTCCGCTATATATTTGAGCTCGTGCGTGACTCGACGCGATATTCGGGGGCTGACTTTTTCCAGGTCGGTTTATTGTTTGGTGTGCCTGGAAACACAACGCTCTGCCTATTTTGACAGAATTAGCAGAAGTTGATTTGAAAATTCCCCATCTCTTGTTTACAACTCAAACAAGTTAATTCGGTGAAGCGTAACAACAACATGAACACATGCTGTGTGACTTTAAAAAACACACCTGACAATACATTTACTTTTTGTAAGGTTCCTTTAAAACTGGTTTCAGCCGACAAAATGTGACATCTTTTTTTAAAATTCCAGGTGAATCCAATATAACCAATGTAAATTCACCAATACGTAATCAATAACCATTGGCTCACGGAACCCAGAACGGACACGTTTACGAAATGAAGCAAGAGTTGATCGCCAGGAATGACATTTGACTTGAGCCGCGTCTGTCCTCGTCGAGGTACGTCCTGTCATCATTGTTTCAATTCTTCTCTGTTTGCAGTATAAGGCTGAGTCAACTTCTCTGATCCAGACGTCACCATGCCGTACAAAGGTGAGTGTGGCGACGATGAGGACCCCATGCCATTCCTGAAGCCCACGGATTCGGAGAAGCTGGAGTTCCAAGCCCGTCCCTTTGACATCAAGAAAAACTGTTGGGTCAAAGATGAGAAGGAGGGCTTCATGCAGGCGCTGATCCAGGATGATCACGGAGACAACACCGTGTCCGTCAAGTTTACCGTCAATAATGAGGTTTGTGATTCGGTCGCGTGTTGTAAAAACAACAAAACACAACACGTCGGCTGCTCGACGACAAAATGTTAGGGATGTCTGGGGACATAAAAACAAGGCCGCAATTATAATGTATATTGGGGGGAAACATCCCCCCAATATTAAAATATGCTCAAAATGTTCCCCCCAATATATTGCTATAAAATAGATTTCTGTTTATATGATTGTGGTTATGGTTGTACTTTATAAATTCCTAATCTCTGCCATTACATACAATGAAACAAGAAATGGTAAAAAAAAAAGTAAAACAGAGTAATGTAACACAATACACTATTCGACATTTTGGTTAAAAAAAAAAGAAGTCCATCCCATGTGTTAGTGAATTTTTTAATATTTTAGGCAGGAAATTAGTTTTCAAATTTAAATATTTTTCTGGGTTGGGACCCCCAGACACCCTGGAAGATTTGGTCCCCCCCAATGCTGACTCCATGGCTACGGCCTTGCATAAAAGAAAAGCAAAACGAGGGAAGATGCCACGATGCGACGGTTATCGCACCGGGCTTGCGATTCCAAAAGTTGCGGAGCTTCAATCTTTTGGCTCAACGGCGGGAAACATTTGGCTAATGTTTGTTCTAATCCACCGGTCTCTATCCACCCAGCAGCAGAAATGTGTACGGTATTCCCACCTCTTCCAAAGACGTCTGGCCAGCGTAGAAGAGAAGGCCAAAGTAGCCTAGATCCCGTCAGTCAGCAGCAGTGTGGGCGAACAATCGCAGGGCCTGCACCTTTACATTTTTACAATAAAGCTTGTTTTTACTGTCAAGCTTGCTATCACTAAAGCTTGCTACCACAGGACCTCATTCATAGTCACCAGGTAGCTTACGTTTGTGGCTTATTGCAGAACGTCGCTTGTTCTTGTGCGCAGATCGCCAAGGTGAAGAAGGACATCGTGCAGGAGATGAACCCTCCCAAGTTTGAGCAGATAGAAGACATGGCCAACCTCACCTTCCTCAACGAAGCCAGCGTTCTCAACAACCTCAAGGAGAGATACGTCAAAATGCGCATCTACGTGCGTATGATATTTTTGTGAATTGTGTGTGCGCTTTACTTTGTATGGAGGATGGGGAGGGTTTGGGTTTGTTTATACTCGACAAGTCAGATAGACGTTTCATTCAATCACGGATATACA
This sequence comes from Lethenteron reissneri, assembly GCF_015708825.2. Lineage (NCBI taxonomy): Eukaryota > Metazoa > Chordata > Hyperoartia > Petromyzontiformes > Petromyzontidae > Lethenteron > Lethenteron reissneri. Next base: position 11,480,339 of record NC_083822.1, read on the forward strand.
CAGCACTGCATAGATTGCTATGCCGTTTGTTGTTTTGTTATCGCAGCAGTTAGTAGTTAGTGGATTTGGGCGATGAGTCGTTGTCAACCTGAGTTCAATCTGGCACATTGTAAATAAAGTATGTTTGGCAGACCCGCATATCACAATGATATGTATAATAATAATAAAAAAATGTTTGCTATTTAAAGGCATTCAGAAGCACATGTAAAGATGAATACATCATCATGTTAACAATGACAGAGAATGTTGTAACATACTTTGTGATGAAAAATTCAGGGTCCATCAGGCCAATTATAATTGTGAACTATGAACAGAGAAAATGTAAAATCACCGTTGTTACTAACATACTGTACAGTAAATGTCACCCACCATACTTCAATTGTGTATTTGTTCATTTGATGCAGGACATTGTTATGATTTAGTGACTTCTCTTTTAAGAATATGATAAATATGGTAGGATGTGAACATGTTAAATGCCTTTATTTTTATAAAACACCACGAATTGTACAAAACTGATGCTGACTATTTGACCGTCAAGAATGTATTTTTACATCAAGTGCTCAGAGATGCCTTTATTGATGTGAAGTGCACTATACAACAAAAAACCACATTGATCGATGTTAACAGCAATTCTTCAAATTAATAGAACATTTTTTATAAAGAGACCGGGTGTCCGGCAACATTCCCCCGCGAGATAACGGTGCGAAAGAGCCGTGCAGCTCATCGGATATCCTCCAAAGTCGACGTAAAGACTCTGATCGTAAACATTCTGCTGTGTAGATTTGAAGCTTTCGTGACTGCAAGGATTCATATTCTTAGGTTTTTTCGGTAAAGTCACGTAGGTAAAAAATAAATAAATTAATAAAAGTACAATTTTAAATAGCTGTCTCGTGCTGTGACGGTTCCACCTGAAGACGGAAGCTTGTGTTGCCTCCGAAACGTCGTGATTTTTATTTTATTTTTTATTTTACTTTCATTAATGTTAAAAAATGTACCTACGTGACTTTACCGAAAAAACCTAAGAACATTCTGCTGTGTGCAGACCTACTCTGGGCTCTTCTGCGTCACCATCAACCCGTACAAGTGGCTGCCCATATACGGGAGCAGAGTTGCCAAGATGTACCGTGGCAAGAAGCGCAACGAGGTGCCACCTCACCTCTTCTCCATCTCCGACAATGCCTACAGCGACATGCTGATAAGTAAGCGGCTCCGCGGAGCAAAGCCCACCTCCTCACTCCCGCTGCGCGCCGTGCGATTTGCGTTACGATTTTGCCTCGCTCGTGCGCTCGGAATCGCGGCGATGTGCCGGGAAGACAGGAGCACCGACACACTGGAGATTGTCCGCAGATGGAGAAAGGTGAGCGGTTGGGCCTTGGACAGAAGGGGTCAAGAATAAAATAACGGAGCGGCGGCAGAGGGATGGGAATGCGTCCAGGGGGGGCTGGACGTCCACCAAAGAGATGGAGTGATGAGATGGGTTTTGTGCGCAGGTACTGGATGTATAGTTATGTCGCTGGAATCTTGACAGGTGGCGGTGGCTCGGAAAGGACTTCATCCATCATGGCTAATGATGCAAACTTGTGAATCAACATGCATGGGTATGCACACTCGATAGAGCATCGCCATATTATTGTTGCGTGCATTTTTTTGTAATGATCTCATGTTTTTTTTACCTGCAGATAAAGCCAACCAGTCTATGCTGATTACGTGAGTAATTATTTATGCTGTACATGATTTATTATATGAGGGTTTGATTCACGGCCAAATGTAGCGTCGCTGGCCAACCACATCTGAACTATTCTAACAGCCCCACTGCACCAACCTGCACTGAACAGCATGGCGAAGTTGGGAGGCCCTCATCCAGCAGTGGATTGAGAAAGGCTTAAACGTTATAATACGAATTATTATTTTATTAAAGGAAAAGCTAGTGAGGCAATAAGAAGCTCAAGAGGCTCCATATTCATGAAAACCTTGAGGTGCATGAAATATCAGCTCAAATTTAATTACTATCACACATTAAAATAAATTAATTTTTATAATGTATATCTTGTTTGTATATCTTCTTTTACCTCACACTACATCCTCTACTTTGTCTAGATGTATCTTATCTCACTACACATGTACCTCTCGTCGCTCTTGTCAATATCTCTTCTGTCATCTCACTCGGATTGTTTGATTTGAAAGGGGGGCACACAACAAGAGAGTTTTGCTACTTAGGGGCCGCAATGGGCTTAAATTTTTTAACGTATTTATTAAAATATTTTATTTGGGTGTCTCTTGACACATACATAGCAAACACATAATGACACGCATACACGCATTTACAATATATAAAATACAATGAACGTCGCACCCAGTGGGATACGTAATAAATACGTGGAAAAATAAATGTTTGACTTACACTGCCGCTTTATGCAGAAGGCACTCTTGCTGTCACCGTTTCAGATTTCGAACGTTGGGGCTGCCACGTGCTATACCGCCTGACGATAGCCTGGTGATGATGATGATGATTACAGTGGTGGTCGCATGCATTTTTTTATTGTATATTTTGTTATTTTCCTTCCCATGTCCCATGGCATCAGCGGGGAATCCGGTGCCGGCAAGACTGAGAACACTAAAAAGGTCATCCAGTACTTTGCCAACATTGGAGGAGGCAACAAACAGATCGACCAGAGCAAGGTGACGGTGCTGTTAGACGACACTTTACACGTACGTGTGGCCATCGTGCTGCATGCGTGGAGCCCTAGGCAGCTTATCTGCGGAGAGAAAAGTCTATCCGCTGCTGCTGCGCTCAAATAGTGCATTGTGGGAACGGTGGTATCGAACTGTTATGTCCGTTGGTAATTAAAGTTATTTTCAAGTTTGTTTTTTTAGATGGTGCTTATCATTATTATTATTACCACATACAGCTTCAACCTCTAGGCATCATGTTTAATATTTAATAATTCATTAAGGCTTGTTTTATTCTCCTTCCAGAACAGTCCCAAATTACATGTCTCCCGCTGCTGGACAACCCTGTTGTGATATTAAGTTTCTTAAATCCCCCCAACCCACCTCTGTCCACCCAGCAGTACGTGACTGGTAAACAGCGTGTGCCACTTGTGCTGGGGTAGAGCGTGGGTACTCTTCCAAGACGTCTGGCCAGCGTGGAAGAGTAGGCCAAATTACCATGTAGAGACCCCTCGAGAGCTCCAGCACATTTGCAAACAATTGCATTGCTCATATACTCTGTATTTTTTTAAATGCATCTATTTTTTGTCGTCTGTTTATCTTTCCTATACTTTGCACTCCCATCGTGTTTGTTTTTGTGTATTGTTTGTTGTTGTAACTTTTTGACCCGCTCCTACTGAACATCTGTGAAATAGGAGCTTTATAGTTCATTGGATTTCTCCAGGATAAATACATATTCTGATTCTGATTTACCTTTCATAACCACGTTAAGACCCCCACATTGGCCGATTCCCTCCGCCATGCTTCACAGATTTGCAATCCCCCCGTGTCCCCTCTCACATGATCACCGCTCACGACCCAGAGCCCGATCAGTCATCTCCGATTGCACAACAGGAAAAACAATTCAATTCAGACACTTTACACATCGAGATTGTGTCGTGAAACAATGCGCCCTTCCCACCCCCGAACTGATAAGTTCCTCTGTATATTAAATGAGGATGGGGTTGGTCACAAAAAAGAATAATCAATTGTGTTTCAATGCTTTGCAATTGGGAATGTGTGTATTTGTGTCTGGTGGAGCCGAGCGTTTGAATCCGGGGGTTTGTGCATCATGGGCATAGCGATTGAAAGAAGAAGAAATTGGATCGTGAGCCACTCGTCCAAGTTTGTGGTCGATGTGTATGACAGCGTTTGCTGCGCTATGGTTATAATGAGACTTTACAATTATTATTTAGCTTCCCATTTATATTTTTGGTCTCTGTTATGAAAAAGCAGAAAGCATACCTGTGCTTTACAACAGCGGCAATCTCACAGTATATTTCAAGTCACTCAACGTAACAAAGGGTAACCTTGCAGACTGTTCTGCTTTTTTGCCTGCAGCAGGCAAAACTTAACGTACTTTTCCTTTCATGCATAGGGCTCCCTGGAGGATCAAATCATCCAGGCCAACCCTGTGCTGGAGGCCTTTGGCAACGCCAAGACCACAAGAAACAACAACTCATCCCGATTTGTAAGTCTTATATTGGTTCGGCTTTTCGATACGGTTTTACTCGAGGGGAAAATAACAGTTTTTGCGTCTCTGGGTGGTGGCGCAGCAGTTCGAGCACGATTGCTACGAAGCCAGTGTCCTGAGACGCACACATGACATGAAAAAACGATGTAAAAAGAGTCATAATTCATTCACTTTGTCTCCACTAAATGTGATCTGTGTATGTTTTAATGCACGCATGCTTCAATGTAGATTCATGCTTTTTTTGCCTTAATAGGGAAAATTCATAAGAATCCATTTCGCCGTGTCTGGAAAACTTTCCGGAGCGGATATTGAAACATGTAAGTGCAGCTGCCTTTTAACGCATATTTACTTCTTCATTATACAAGTGACATGTTTGCTAAATTTATATACGCTAATATTATTTTTTTATGATCACTGCTCATTCTGGGACGGTCTGCATTTTTTCCCCAGATCTGCTGGAAAAGTCTCGGGTAATCTCCCAGCAGCCTGCAGAACGAGGCTATCACATCTTCTATCAACTCCTCTCGGGGAAAGTACCCAACCTCCTGGGTGAGGCTTCCAAGACGTTTCTGAAACGGCTAAAATCTTTGACCTTAACAAGCGGTAGATGTAATTTAAATCACGTCGTTTGTGCGTTAATGGTGCCACGGTTTTCATGAGGTAAACCAACGCATGCGTTAATTGTCAGAGCTTTTTTTCTTACACATACAACTGAAAACAATCACCGACATTTTTTTGTTTTTAGTCCAACTTTTCTTGTTAGAACATGCAGTTGCGCTCACGTCTCTACTCTTTTGTCTCGTTTTTATCCATTCAGAGGAAGTCGGTCTGGTCAATAACCCGAAGGAGTATGCCTCCATCTCCCAGGGCGTCACCTCTGTTGAAAACATGGACGACGCCGAAGAAATGATGCTTACCGACGTACGTCGATTTCTAAGCAACGGCGCGGCCTTTTTGTCAGCCTGCGCTCACTGTTCAAAACGTTCACGCGGGGTGGTGGGTTTTTTTCGTGTCGATGCGGCAAAAAAAATGAGTGGCAGATGCGTGTCGCCGCAGCGCCGTGGGTTTCAAAAACGTGTTCGCGCGAAAGCAACCGGCGGTAGGCTCTGTTAAATACTCGACGGTAAAATGTCAGGTTTCTGTACAAGGATACGGATTTTCGTTTATAGAGTGCTTCTATAGCCTTAGCAACTCAAAACGACTCACATCATCCCATCTCAACCATTTCAATGCCCTGCTGCAGTTGAACCAAGGGGATCCCCAGGGGCAGCTCTCCCTATGCCTCACGAGTTATTTACAGCACTGGCATGTGAATGGGCTTTAGTCTGACTGCAAATGGCACTTGAGTCTGCCATTTGGGGCCGATGAATGATCTGCTCCCTAAATGTTGGTGGCACACGCAATAGCGGGCCAATCTCTATTCCAAGTGCTGCATTGTGGGTATTAGAAACGTGGTGAGCATTATAATTATTGTGGATTGAGTTCTGTGGTATCATCAAGGTGATGGTTTAATGTTCAAGACAAATTTTGGTCCAGCTGGTTCACAAGTTGATAACTAAACAATACATGCTGGTAGGTGATGGTTTGAGCCTGGTCACCTATGGCTGAACAAAACACAATTGCGTTAACATTGGCTATGCATTAAATTTCGATTTAAAGCTTTCGCGACTGCGGGGATTCATCTTCTTGGTTCTTTCGGTAAAGTCACGTAGAAGGAAAATAATAAAATAATAAAAATAAAACATAATAAAATAATTCTCACGACGTTTCAGCCACAACGCAAGCAGCCGTCTTCAGGTGGAGAACAGGTCTGTCAAGTAGACAGAGTCTGAATTGGCTGCTTGCGTTGTGGCCGAAACGTCGTGAGAATTATTTTATTATGTTTTATTTTTATTATTTTATTATTTTCCTTCTACGTGACTTTACCGATAGAACCAAGAAGATTGGCTATGCACTTCATTTGTGTAGTTCCTCGCCGTGGCTTACATCAACCATGAGTGATGCCTGAACCAGGCTGGCCTCACTCATGCCACCAACACGCACTCACCAGCATGGAAAAGTGTGGGCAAATAAACCACACGTGACTGATGAGGTGTGGGCAGGCCTTCGTCCAGCAGTGGATTGACCATGGCCTGTAATTATTCGAATTATTATATAATGTTACCACAACAACAAAAAATAATGGTGCAAGGCCATAATTTTCAGGTCGTAACTAAAAACCTTGTTTTGGAGTATTTGCCTGCTATAAACGTCCACGTGATGACTCGTCACTTCGTTGAGCTCTCATTTTCGATAGCGAGGCCACTTCTTATAAAGAGCTGCAGAGCTCAGTGGGCCTTACCTGGTTAGATAAACATAATAAAGTCACTGTATGCGTTGGGTATAAACATGATATGTGGACACTACGGATAGTCTCTTTGGGAACGTTAAATCAAGTCTGAAGATAAGCATTAGGTCACTGTCGAGAACATAAGTAGCAAAATAAATAAGCGGACAATAAGCTTCCTTCACATATCGGTCCATCAAACGAAGACCCATATATAACGGAGAGGGTCCTTACTTAGTAACATTTGTCCGTTCACTAGGATTGGTTGAAACAAGACTGACTTTGCTGATGAGACACAGTTGAAATCGCTCCATAGTTTGATTGTGTCTGAACCAATTTTGCAGAACTTACGCACACCGAGAAAGCCACGTGGCTGATGTGAAGCGTCGAGGGACGTGTACGTGAAGGGAGGGCATTGTCTTGCTTGCTTGTTTTGTCACAAACCAGACGGCAGTGGCTTCTAGGAGGTGGCCAATATGACGCTTGCCACAGACTGTCGAGGCAGCGAGCCAAAAACAACACTGCACTTGTGACTCTTCTTGACAGGTGTTTAAAATACGGCGAACAGCAAAGTAGGGAAATACACACGTGTTTTTTTTTTACACGTGGCAATGTGAAAAATATTTTTTTCATCATTATTATCAATGGATTAAATAAACAATGGTAAAGTAGGAAAATACACACGTGTTTTTTTTACACGTGGCAATGTGAAACAATATTTTTTTCATCATTATTATCAATGGATTAAATAAACAATGATATAGTAGGAAAATACACACGTGTTTTTTTTACACGTGGCAATGTGCAACACTCTTTTTTTGTTGTTTTTATTATCATCGTTATAGTAGACTAACAATGATGGCTGTCCAAAAAGACAAATCCACGTACAGTATGTGTCATCTCTGTTTAAAAATATATATTTACAAACACTACTGTTATTATTCTGAGGTCATCATAACTTGTTACTTAACACGTCTAATCTTACTTTTTCCACTACTGATAATGTATGGTTATATACAATATAAGCGTCGATGTTCATTACAAAAATTGGTGGCTATTATCACTGGCAGAGCCAGTTGGGAGGGGTGGCACATGCCCCCCCAATGATCAGATCGAAATCCCTAATTTCGATCGGATCATTGGGGTTTATTAGTAATAAATCGGCATTTTGCGACCCCCACTGCCACTTTGTAGCATATATTATGTGCTATGGACTCTATGAGATGATAGGACAATAGTCTGAGTCCATAATTGGCAATAAGTAACGGCAAAGCGGTTATAAGTGACACAGAATTGTGCGCAGTTTCGTATTCAGTTCACGACTTCCCTGTAGGCAAACACTTTCAGCGAGCGCGATGCCGATCACACAACGCGGTTCGAATTCGACCCTCGATCGATGGCTGCGCCATCGCCGCACACGCGTCGAAGAGACAAGTCCTTACTTACTAACAACTCCTCTATCATTTTTCATTGCTGGAGGGGTTGCCCCCCTTACCTGAAAATCCTGGCTCAGCCATTGGCTATTACGTTCATTGATCTGAAGAAGATAAAAAAAAGTGCGTTTGCAAATGGTTTGTTTTGTTTTTGAGATGTCTTCTTTCCTGTTGCTTGTTTGGCAGGAAGCCTTTGATGTGTTGGGCTTCACTCCGGAAGAAAAGATGAGTCTGTACAAATTGACGGGCGGCATCATGCACTTCGGCAACATGAAGTTTCGGCAGAAGCCCCGAGAGGAGCAGGCGGAGGTCGATGGCACAGAAGGTTTGCTATGTGGCCCTTTTGCTTTGTGCACTGGACGTTTCGTCGTGCCAGAGAACGTATTGTCTGTGAGTCTCGCAGCAAACTTCATTTCATATGCAATGGTTTTTAATGATCTCCCGGCTATTTCATGTGCATCGCAGGTGGTATGCAGCCACGGGATAGTGCATCTCGCATCCCACTTTGTTCGTGTATTTTCATGATAAATTTGCCCCTTTAAAAAAAACAGATAGTACAAAGTCGCTTCCTAAATTGGCCCTCGGAATAAAAAAAAAATAACTCCGTGATGCAGCCGCTGACCTCCACATGGCATTCTCTCAAACAATACACAACTGAATGTCAATATAAACTCTGAAGCTGCATACTGAGCGAAGGCACGACGTGGTCACTATTTGATGGAGGTCTTGCAGGAAGCATTGACCACGAGTAGGTCGTCGTACTGAGAAAATGATTCCATTCAGCATCCTAGCCACGGTGCATCTCTCCGACGACAGATTAAATAGCAGTCAGCTGTGCCTTGCCCATCCATCCCAAAGGCCAATTCCTTGCCTCCAATGAATGTTTTGCCCCCCCCCCTTCCCCGCCCCGCAGAAGCTAAGATTCCATTGTCTGTTCACAACCGTTAGTCCAGGCGATGTTCTTAGTCACTGTTGCGATGCGAATCTTAAACGTTGTCACACATTCTTAGACGAATCGTTCAAGATTGTGAGTTACTATTGTATCATGAACCACCAACCGCTCTAAGAAGTAGAAATGTGAACATTGTTTCGGTGAGTATTGGGTTGTATTTTATTCACTTCACAGGTAATGCTTTTTTGGTTCTTGTCAACCACTCAAATATTTAATTGAAACGAAAAAGTATCATGTTTCATAAGTATATTGAATTACACATCATGCTACACGTGCCATTGTTATGATTTAAAGGTTTTTTTTTTATGCAAAATGACAAAGGCATTGGGAGAAAAACTACACTGCCTAAAATGTCTGAATGACAAACTATTTCCAATTACATTGATTGTTATTCCCATTGAAGAAATGTGTTTATTCATAATGATAACATTATAACACCAATTATTATAGAAAGCTAAAGTGAGTCTCAAGGCACCAGGTCAGGAGATTCCTGCATTCACATCTTTGGCAATTCTTAAAATCAGCAGAGGTAGAGAACTCATCAGGACTTCTGATTATCGCATCCTCTCAACTTGACTAAATAAATAAAGCTCTGTTAAGTATGATAAATGTATGCACTTATGCAATTTCTACTTGTATACTTTCATTTATTTTGATGTATTTGTTTTTCGCGGCTTGCCAACCTTTTTTTCTATTTTGCACTCCGATCGTTTGTTGCATTGCTTGTTGTCATAACTTGCTGAGCCGCCCCGACTGGATATCTGTTTTGTAGCTAATTGGCCTCCTCCGGTATAAACAAATTAAAGAAGGAAAACACGAATGTTATGCAACAAATGTATAACGTATATGTATCCGTAAGTAAAACAATAATGCATGCAGTACCTTTAAACGAATTGAATGTATGTATTGTTAAAGGGAAACTAAAATGAGTTATCTCACTAGAAGTTAACCGTGGTTACCAGAGGAATGTGGACATGTCCATGACTGGGCTGGGCTGTAAACAGGAGATCGGCACAGTTTCATTCCTCATTCGATGATGAAAGCCACGAGCAATGATTGACATTTAATTTGAAAAACGCTCACTCACATTCATAAAACACGTTTCTTGCCCCGTTGGTGTGGCGTTCTGCTTTGATGGTGTGTAGTGGCGGACCGAGTGGCTTGCCTGGCAGGGATTGACTCAAGCGAGCTGCAAAAGGGCATCACGCGGCCCAAAGTCAAGGTTGGAAATGAATACGTGCAGAAGAGCCAAAACATGGATCAGGTATGATATGAAGGTTACACCGTGCCAGATAACCGTTTTGTCTATGTGCTATTGTCGATAAGAAAAAAATATTTATAACAGCTCGCTGCCCCTTCTCATGTTCAGTTGTGCAAGGGTGTTGCAATCATTAATCACGTCTGTTATCGAGTATCATCGTCTGGCGGGGAATGGAACATACTGCATTAGTAGCAGGGCCTTGCCTCACTCGCTTTGCATTTTTTTTGTACTAAAATCACACTTTCTAGATTTGAAGTTTTCATGAGTGCAAGGATCCATACTCTTTGGTTTCTTCGGTAAAGTCACGTAGGTAAAAAAATTTAATAAATTAAATCACGACGTTTCGGGCGCAATGCAAGCGTCCTTCTTCAGGTGGGGACAACGTAGTGAAAGCACACCGTTATTTAATTTATTTAAAATGTTTACCTCCGTGACTTTACCGAAAAAAGCAAAGAGTATAAATTCACACTGACATATGTTACAAAATCATCTAATTCAATACCCTTGCAGAACAGCCCTAATTATGTCGTAATTAACTTTTTCACGTGAACCCCGTGAGGTATGGTGAATGTGCACTCACTTTAAAACACACAGCTGGTAACTCGAATTGATGCCCGTACAAATGTATCGTGGGGTTTTTTGACAAAGCAAGTATATATTTATAGATCCTGGCTCTGTTTACCTTCAGGAGAAAACGCAGAAGAGCGTCTGAAAGTGCACGCGTGTTTTTTCTTTCTCAGACCGGAATAATGACGGCTACTTTTGGATGTTGACTCCGTATTTCCATTCCCCCCCCCCCCCCCCCCGTGTTTTTTGTACTTGTCTCAAAAGTGCGTGTCCTCGATCGGTGCCTTGGCCAAAGCCATCTACGACAGAATGTTCAAGTGGCTGGTGGCTCGCGTCAACAAAACCCTTGACACAACCAAGCCGCGGCAATACTTCATCGGCGTGCTGGACATCGCTGGCTTTGAGATCTTTGAGGTGAATGTCTGCGTCCGTTTGTCTCCTACACCGCTGTGTGCGTCAGCCGCTTGCCTTCCACATGTTACACCGCCTGGAATCGGGATGCATTTGCCCCGTTGTGTGCCTAGAGCAGTGGCTCTCAACCGGGGGCACGTGGACCTCTGACCCCTGGAGTCCACGTGAGGGTGATGTATAAACGTGTGACATTACATCACCGTGCACGAGAGTCATTGGTGAATGGTCACGTGAGAATTTGGCGATGTAAAATAGCTGAGACACAATATCAATCCACATGGTAACCGAGAACAATATGAAAGACCTTTCTAAACTCGTTGATGGTAAACGATGCGTGTTTACAAGAGGACCCAGCAAAGCGCAAACAAATGATGTCACGCGCGCAGCGTCCGCGTTGATTTTTTTTATTCTTTTACACGCTTTTTATGAACTCGCTCTGTCTGTTGTTGTTGTTGTGTTCTCAAATCTTGTAACTCAATTTTAACCCACTTCCCAATGTGGTATCGACTGCAAACTTCGTATACTTATGTCATACTGATGACAATACTATATTCTATCATAAAAAAATAATATATATTTTTTAACATTCTTTTTTATATGTAATGTTTCGGCTTGGGTCTAATTGTCCACGGTCAACTGACGTTGGCTGTAATTGGCCACGGTCCCTTACGTTATGGCAAGCTTCGGGGCCACTTCCTAGAGTCTTGGAGTTCTGCCATTACTAGTAAATATCATTAAAGCGTGTATTTTTTTAAAAATTTATTTTAAATATTGCTTATTATTCGCTTGCAGTCACTCGCGAGTTAGGGACACCTCACAAAATGGACAATTGGTTAAAATATTTACGTTCATTGTTCATAACATTTATTTCTCAGAACCATGTTGGGGGTCAGGCAAGACGGGGTGGGTTACTCGGTTGTAACAAGATTCAACAAGGGGAGTTACAGCAGCCAAACAAACGTTGAGAACCACTGCCCTCGAGCAATAATAATAATAATTAGTCTGGAATGCTACGTGACTATCATTTTTAATAGAGGTTTTTTTTTTTGTTAGATCGCGTAAATATATAAATGTGTTGTTAAACCCGCCACCCACCGACACAGCCAACTCGTAAGGGTTGTCACGTAAACAGAACGTGCCAATTCGTCACTAGTACAGCAACACCGGTGTGGTGGAGAGCCAAGCCACAACATTTACAATCTGAGTACGACGTGCGTTAAACTAACTATCATTTTGTTGACGGGGGAAAAACACGAATAACAGTAAAGGACACATCCTTTATGGCTCGGCTCGAAACGCGGCCAGCCCCATAAAGTGTGGCCAGGCCCTGAATATATATTAGATGTTGAATGCTGTGTGTCCTGCAATACCCACACCTATTAGCAAAGTTCTGCAGTGTAGAGGAACACATTTGTCCGTACAACGTGAATCATTAACCTGGTGAGTTATGTTGATTGAAAGCCCTTCTCTCCACCTGTTGTTTAGATATCACCCACTGAGGATTATTACGTTTGTCTTCAACTTCAGAGTCAAACCTCTGCCAGCTAGACACACTGGGGTGAGATGCATGCTGGGTATAGGCACTATCCGGCATACTGCAACGTAATTGATACCAATGCGTGCATGTAATTAAAATGTAATGCAGTTTTCATCAAAGAAATGTGATTGACAAGGAATGACAGTCGACTGTATAAATACACAATGTACATTTTTGTTGCAATTGAATAGCTAGCGAATCACAGCTGTGCAGTTTAATCTGGGCCACCGTCACTGTGAAGCAGATGATGAAGCTAGGCCCAATGTTTAGTGGTTGTGAAAGGTTGCTGGGCTTGAAGCATTTTTATTGGGTTTATATAATAATGGAACCCAAAACATTGTGCAAAATCCAGAGCACTAGCAACGTACACAGCATCCAGCATAATGGATTTCAGAACCCCATGCAACAGACAAGCAGAGATGTATAGCATTTCTACGTACGTATCAATGTCATCCTGGACACCCGTGCATATGAGATGTTCCATTTGGAGGGATTTTTCCAGGTGAAATATTTTCGTGAATAAAATGAAATTAAAGTGTACACGGTGTAGATTGTCGCTTTAGAATCGCGAGTGCACACACGCTGCCACGATTCAATCACGCGCACACGCAACTCAGAACAATGGCACCTGCAGAAAGTGGGAGCACAGTACTTAGTGTTATATGGCTCAAAGGTTGAAACTGGAAAATCCTAATGGGTTCTAAACGTGAGTGAGTGACGATGCCGATATTGATAGCGACGATGACTTCGTTTGTGATGACGACGACGATGATGACGATGATTATGGTTGTGTCGCCAACGTGCCTGCGTGAAGTTCAACAGCTTCGAGCAGCTGTGCATCAACTTCACCAACGAGAAGCTGCAGCAGTTCTTCAACCACCACATGTTCGTGCTGGAGCAGGAGGAGTACAAGAAGGAGGGCATCGACTGGGTCTTCATCGACTTCGGCCTCGATCTCGCTGCCTGCATTGACCTCCTGGAGAAGGTTTCATGTCCAAATTTCAATTTGCCTTACACTTTACTTGTGTGTGTGTGTATAGTGCCATAAGCGTGCCATAAGCATGCAACGTGTATCCAATCCTGAGATTCGCTTCTTTACAAATGGCTGTATGGGAAAATGTCCCTGGCATTTCAGCATTCCAATGCGCGCCATGGCCAGATGCATGTTGTGCGGTGTGCGTTTATTGTGTTTGTTATTGCTGTTGATTGGAAAAACAAGTTCTGGGCTGTTTCGCAGAGTTACGAACAGGCCCAGTAATGAACGCGGCCTGAGCAGTATGAATTTCCATGCTGAGCGGCAGAGGCAGCGCTCATAAATACATCTTGATGCGAAGCTCTTCCTGAATCCCAATTAAACCAAAGCAATTACCAATGCACATAAAATTCACAACAACGAGGCTGCCCACATTCATCATGGCCAATTGAGATTGCCTCCAAAGACAAAGATCCCCCGTATAGCCTGTAGCAGACGGTTGTGGCAAGTGCTGTTAACGAGCACCTATGAAGGCGGGCACGGCACACGAAAGGGTGGGTGGTGAACACCACACCTGGTCGCCTTTGTCTCCCCAATGCCGTTGGTTGCATTTATGTTGAACTTCTTCCGCATCATACGTAGCCAACCGTGCAAATCGGAGGTTAGCACTCACTTAACGCTAAAAGTCGACCTCGGGGAGGTCCAGGACCGGTTCAAATAATTGTCACCGTTGTTGGCCGTGAGCGAGACTCGAACTTGGGTCACGGGGTTCATCACGTAGTGTCGCGCTAACCGCTTCACGGCGCTAACGAACCCAGCGGCAGTGTAGCGCTAACCGCTAACCGCGACACTGCCACCCCAGCCCACCTTTAACGTGCGGTTCGTTTTTTTTTCCAGTAATTTCTATTTCTAACGTACTTCTCCCCTGTGCAGCCGATGGGCATCTTCTCCATCCTGGAGGAGCAGTGCGTCTTCCCCAAGGCCACGGACGCCACCTTCAAGGCGGCCATGTACGACAACCACCTGGGCAAGTCTGCGCCATTCCAGAAGCCCAAGGCGGGCAAGAAGGCTGGGCAAGAGGCCACCTTCGAACTCGTCCACTACGCCGGCACGGTAAAAAGGCATCCCGACAAAGCGTGCACACGAGTCGTGCATAAGCTGAGCGCGTGATGGCTCAGGTTACAGTCACCATCGGGCAGCCGCTGTCAAATTGGCTTTGTCCGCGAAGGCCGACGTGGGAATTTTGACAAAAGAGATTTAATGGACGGGGTTTAGTGGTCGTGGGTGAATGAAGAAAGCTGATGTCATGTTCGTGATGCATCCATCCGTCCGATCGATCAGCTAATGACCTTCACTCTTGAGTCACCCAGCTTCGCTGGCAACGGCACTTCAAGTTTTCTAACATCAAATGTTATTGCGTGGGGGCTAAGCTTTATAGCGTGCTGTTAAATTTCACAAGGGGCTGGTCTTGTTAACTTTCTATAGGGCTCCGCAGGGTCACTCTGTCACACCGTCACCCGTTGCGCTTTGCAATTGTGCCGCTGTGTAAATTTAGTGGTTAATTCAATTACCCCGCGTTGTTGGGAGGTCGCCAGGTTAGCTCAGGGGTCCGGAGCGCAGAGACGGCGGTGCCGAGAGCCCGCGCTTGAATCTGGTCGTGATTGAACCGGGCTATCGAGTCTAATCATGAGTCGGTTGCCTCAGGCTAGCTACCAAAATGCCTGCATGAGAATTAAAAAAAAAACACGAAAAAGGACGCAGCGTGACATTTGTGTGCTGCACTTCCATTTGGCCAAATTTCTGGCGATGAGAATGAATAAAATACCGTCTTGACTGTCAATGCGACAAACATGACTCTGTGCCAAAGCGTGCATGAAAGTGCTGCCCCCTAGTGTTTAACTCCGATTACTTGACGAGATTTCCTAAATTCTGTGACTATCTCCTTACAACGGATCGTCGGGGAGGGCAGAGAAAGCGCTTCAAGGATGTCCCTTCGTCAAGAACAACTTGAAGAAGGGCACCAACTCATGGATCACCTCAGCAAAGGCGGTCGGGCGTGGTGCTGGCCACCCACCCCTCGTGTTCTGTTCCGGCCTTCATAGGTGCTCGCTAACAGCACTTGCCCCAACAGTCTGTTAAGACTATACGGGGGGATTTTTGTCTTTGGGGAGGGGGGGTCGGGAGAAATGCACTTCTCTTGAAAATTGGGGACGAACCGATTTAGCATATAAACACATGCAACTGCGTCGTCTCCCAGGTGGGCTACAACACGCAGGGGTGGCTTGAGAAGAACAAGGACCCGCTCAATGAGACGGTGGTGAGCCTCTTCCAGAACTCCAGCATGCCCCTTCTGTCAGTGCTCTTCAAGGAGGAGGAGGCAGCAGGTGATGCCCGCAACGAGGTGCCGCGAGGCAAACGCAACCCCTTGTGTCAGTGCCCTACCTTATTACAGACCAATTCGGACATTATTGGTCACCTCCATGCCACCTTGTGCATCTCAACGTTCATCCTACAAAGTCCCATCACAAGGGAGAAACACAAACAGACACAAAACATGTTGTTGCCCGTATTGCAACGGCTGCATGCCGTATGGACCTGAAAACTCAATTTCCCTGTACAATAATAACCCGTATGGGTTGACAGCTGTTCGTATGCCCGAGTGCACGCCAAAGTCGTTTTGGCAGGAACCTCTCGCTCGCCAATCAAGGATGGGGCGCTGTGTGGTGCAGTCCCGTCAGCCACCACACTCCCAGGGCCACTTGCCCCAGGAGTGAGCTTTGTCTGCGTCTCTGCTCGCTACTAACCGCACTTGCCCCGCAGTTTGTTCGAGGCTACACAGGGGAGCTCTGTCTGTGTCCTTGCTCGCTACTAGCCGCACTTGCTCCAGCAGTCTGACAGAGGCTACACGGGGGAGCTTTGTCTGCGTCTCTGCTCGCTACTAACTGCACTTGCCCCATCAGTCTGACAGAGGCTACATAGGGGAGCTTTGTCTTCGTCTCTGCTCGCTACTAACCACACTTGCCCCAGCAACCTGTTAGAGGCTACACGGGGGAGCTATGTCTGCGTCTCTGCTCGCTACTAACCGCACTTGCCCCAGCAACCTGTTAGAGGCTACATTAAAGTATGCATAAGTACAGTAAGCGACATTTCAGACGCTTCTTCAGGCACAAATGTGCTATGAAGGGGGGCCATTGCCCAGAACGTCGCCCATCACATATCAATTATAATTGATACGTAATCAATTGTAATGATTTGATTACATAATGGTGCCACAGTTACGTGGTGGGGTAGATTTTTCTCCGGGCCCTCCGGTTTTTCCCTCTACATTTAGAATCAACGTCACGCATTCATAGTATTTGGCTGCTATACATTTCCACGTGATAAGCCACTTCGTTGGGCTATCGTTTGTGGCCAGGTCGCTTCTGAAAAAGAGCTACATAGCTCATAGGGCCTTTCCGGGTAAAATAAAAAAAATTTTAGTTTTTATTTTAGTTTTTTTTTGTTTCATTCCCAGCCAGAGCTAACATCGGTGGTGAGTGATATCTTAACCAGTCCTTGACCTCCCTACCCATGCCCTCCACCAATCCACACTGACCAGCGTGATGAAGAACGGCCAAATGACCTCCAAGCCCAACACGGCATGCGGAGGCCTTCATCCAGCAGTGGCATGATGAAGTGATTGAGATCGTTGTTTATGATTGTGAATGTGTCTATTTACGCAATTTTTGGCGTAAATCTACCCCTTGTTTCCGTTACTAATTGTGGTAAAAATCAGCTAACGTGGTGCATTTTTAACATTACATCAACATTGATAAGATAATAAAGCAACAGTGGCACTTAATAATCACAACCACAAATAGCACATACACGGTTGCGCCATTGAACAGTAAGCGAGTGACTTTTCAAATAATGACTGTGTACGTCACTGTTCTGTTCTGAAAATACCTCGTGATGAATTTCGATTTAAAGCTTTCGTGACTGCAGGGATTCATCTTCTTGGTTCTTTCGGTAAAGTCACGTAGAAGGGAAATAATAAAATAATAAAAATAAAACATAATAAAATTATTCTCACGACGTTTCGGCCACAACGCAAGCAGCCGTCCTCGGGTGAAGAACAGGTCTGTCGGAAAGACAGCGTCTGAATGGGCACCACCAGGCTTGGCAGCGTATATTTAAGCTCGTGATGGTTAATTAATGATTTAGAATATGTAACTGGGCTTTGTTGTTACGCGTTTGTTTTGTCAAAACCACAATGCACAGGCGCAACTGGCACAAGAGCGGAGTCATCGCTGTGAAAGCGACGCGTCGTTCCTTTATCTTGTGGCATCTATTTTTACTTCCCCCCAGCCGGCGCCAAGCAAAAGCAGAAGAAAGGATCGGCCTTCCAGACCGTATCAGTGTTTTATAGAGTGAGTTCACCTTCCTTTATATAATCCAGCTTTTGTCTAAGTGTGTGCTGCACAAGCACAAAAGAGCCTTTTTCGAAATGTTTTGCCTTTAATATAATTTGTATTGCCTTGGAAAGGAGCCATTGCCCAAAATGTTTGCCTATTTTCATATATATATGTTTTCCTTCTTAAAAGCGTGGACTTGTTTTTTGGCAATCCAACTGGATAATCGGCACAACTTGCACGCTTTTTCACCACTGTGATTTTCATCTTTCATATTCAATCTCGAAGACAGAGAGCAGATCGATTTTATTTATTTCAGCAGTAAGGGCCCAATGAGTTGTTAAGCCCTATTTCACAGGCGTCCTGCGACGGGTACAGACGTTATACAGAACAGATCTTAGCAACACAATCGCGGTTACGATGCATTCAGTAAGAATCTGCTTTAATGATATATCACACGCGGTGTGCTCTCTGTAGAGACAATTTGTGTTTCCCACTGCTGCGTTCTGCAATCCAGGAGCAGCTGAACAAGCTCATGGCGACTCTTCACAGCACCTCTCCTCACTTTGTCCGCTGCATAGTCCCCAATGAGTTCAAGAAATCAGGTGAGCTAAGTCTCATTGATAATAAAGTACCGCTGATTTATTGAAGTGTAATGCGTGCAGGCTTTCGT
Source organism: Lethenteron reissneri (assembly GCF_015708825.2). NCBI lineage: Eukaryota > Metazoa > Chordata > Hyperoartia > Petromyzontiformes > Petromyzontidae > Lethenteron > Lethenteron reissneri. Next base: position 11,499,046 of record NC_083822.1, read on the forward strand.
GATTAATATTATGATTCGGAATACATTTCTTGGGGCCAGAGCACGGTAAGGAGAATGTGTGTCCTGTACCCTCCTCCGTCCAAAGACAGCCGATTAATAACAACGCTGTCAGGCGATAAACAGACAAAGCGATTCATCTTCTTGGTTCTTTCGGTAAAGTCACGTAGAAGGGAAATAATAAAATAATAAAAATAAAACATTATAAAATAATTCTCACGACGTTTCGGCCACAACGCAAGCAACCGTCCTCAGGTGAAGGACGGCTGCTTGCGTTGTGGCCGAAACGTCGTGAGAATTCTTTTATTATGTTTTATTTTCTACGTGACTTTACCGAAAGAACCAAGAAGATGAATCCCTGCAGTCACGAAAGCTTTAAATCGAAAAAAAAAGGCAAAGCAATGTATCACCGCTTCGGAAGCACCACCGCTGTTGTTGGAGAGGAATCCATGCACATTTTACAATTGGGTACCACGTTCCGCCGGTCGTCATGACCAGCATCCTCATGTGATCTGACCCAACACAATAATTGTGCATAATTATTGAAGTGTGTTCGTCACTCTGCTTGTAACTCAAAACCAAATGTAAAACGAGGATGAGCAACGAACTAAAAGTAAGCAAAAAAAGCAACATTTCCATGTTGCACGTGTTTTTTTTTTGTATTTCAAAAAGCGTGACCTGACCTGGAGAGCAGGCAATACCGTTTCAAGGGGCCATTGGTCCGTTGTGATTACTTTCTCGGAACACCTATGGGTGGATGTCTGAATTACTATATTTTTCAAATCATCGTCCGTCATACTGCTACCGATGTGGGAAAAAGATGCTTCTCCATTATTCTGCTTTTAACGAATGAAATAAAACTACAGTGGTACAATAATCGTTCCCTGTGTGCACGGGATAGCCTTCCTATGCGCTGGGCTGCAGTGGCGAGACCCTGGCGTTTATCCGCCTGGGGTCAGTGGGGCATTGACCTGGCCGAGTGAACCGCAGAGGTTTGCGGTTCAAGCCCACGTGGCCGTCCCGTTGAAGACTGTGCGTGCATTGACCAAAACATATTTTCGCCTTCTGCTTCACAGTGGATGACTGAGATCATAGTAAAACAAAATATATATATAAGGAGATGTTTTGAAAACTGTCCTTCCACTTTGAAGAAGAGCCTTACCTGAAACTTTGTCTTCTGTATACTTTTGTATTGCTCTGGAGAAGAGGTTGTAAGCCGTGTGTGGCGGCCAATTTTTTTTTATTTCGTTCAATTTTGAAAATTACTTTCAAATTACAGTTGAGTAAAGGCAAGCGCACAGCAACGTTGGCCGTCTTGTGTAAAACGACTGCAGACTATGATTGTCTATAACACGTGGCGCCTTCTTTTATATAGCCTTGCACTATAAAGAATGGCACAAACACCAAAAGTGCTTTTGAATTCATTTCTATTCAAGTTGAAATCTTTCCTGACACCTTCCTTGCTCGACAGGGCAGTACATGTATAATTTTACCCGGCACTTTTTGAGGCACTGTTGGTAGATCATGCAGAAGGGATCGCGTGACGTGATCACAGATTGGTAGGTCTACGAAAAGCCAGGACAGCAAATATGTTACTCACATAACCAGGTAAGGCCCACTGAGCTACGTAGCTCTTTTTTCAGAAGCGACCTGGCCACAAATGACAGCTCAACGAAGTGGCTTGTCACGTGGAAATTTAAATCGGCAACCAAATATTCAACATACCTGGCGAGACGGCCCAGCACGTTGGCCGTTTGCAGTTAACGGTTCGAATCCAGCGGCCGCCCTGATTAATACTGCAAGTGTAATCATAATAATTAATGTGTGCCGACGTCAGGGTCATAATTTCCCATATTCGAAAATTACCTGCAAATTTACTCGATTGGGATTCTACTTAGCGACTATTGCCACGTACTGGCAGACTCATGCACGAGCTCACTCTTGCAAACGAGACTCATCCTGAACTCTTGATTTCTCAACTGGTTCAACAAAATACACTTAACCTAAGTTAACCGTCATCCGTAGGCTTTTTTTTTACCGTGCGCTGTTTTTTTTACCACATGCAAACATTCTCGTTAAAATACCCAACGCTCCTGAACAAGTATTGACCAACCCTGTGGCGTGACCTTGTTTAAAGAGGGAGGGTGGGGTGGGGGTATACAAAAACCCAGGGGCGGGTGGTGGCGAGTACACGACACAGTCAGCAAGGTTGGCACGTACGGTGCGAAAAAAGTTCAACATATCAACGTAAACAAGCTGCAAACAAATGTGAAGCGGATCGAAAACGATACGATCTGCATTTGCCTATCGTGCATGATGCTCCAGCTCTTCAATGGATTGCGTTAACTCCACTGGCCGGTAGGCAAATAGCAGTGGCAAGACAGCGGAATCTTCGTGTAGAGTCGGAATCCGGGCCAGTGACGCAGCTGAAGGAAGCTGGTCCTTGGGAGGGAGGGGAGGGAGGGGAGGGAGTGGAGGGAGGTAGGGGAGGGGAGGGTAGGGTAGGAAGGGGGGGAGTGAGGGGGGGAGGGAGGGGAGGGAGGGAGGGGCCTTTTTAGCCACCCCAGACCCGTCCAGATCTTGGGACATTCAGTTTTTCAAGGTTACATGAAAACAACAACAATTATTCTTAAGTGCTGAAATGCATCATGATTTATGCAAATGTTCTTTATTTTCAAGTCATTGCGAGTGAATTATTCTCACCGTATAACAAGTGAATGGAAGGTCAATAAAAAAAAACCTGGAATAAGCAATGAATCTAGAAGTTGGCAGTTAATGTCATCCTGCCATTCACATGTGTAAAATGTTCGGGGCACACCAGATGTCAGAGGCTGTAACCATCAAGCAACACTGCAGCAGTTGTAAACCAAGAGCGATATTGCTTTTGCACAAATTGGCAATTTTTATTTCCTAAAAATAAACACTATCTGTAAAATGATGCAACTAAACGCAACGACTAGGAGCAAAATAAGCCGATAAAAAAATCTTAAATTCCAATTTGGAATTGAAATCAGTTTAACCACACACTTTAAGTGCATACATACTGTACATACGAGTATAACACACAAGCAGATCTCTGTTTTCAGCCACGGAAATATCTCAACGTTTCCAGATTTCTTTTAACACCATAGACATGGAATTGAGCTTGGCTTAAGACGTCCATCACATAATTTGAGGCTTGTGGGCAATTAGAATTTCCATTCTAGCAAAGTACGATTCGTCGAAATCCTAATGCCGTCCTGCAGAGACAGGCGGCTGCATTCCTTGAAGTCACATTCTTTTTTTGCGCGGAGGTTTGCGTGAACGCGACGTGCGGCCCACACAGTTGCCCCGTCGCCTCTGTGTTCTTGCTGCTGTGTGATCTAACGGCCTCTGGCCTGACCTTCACGCAGGCATGGTGGACGCTCACCTCATCCTGCACCAGCTGGCCTGCAACGGCGTGCTGGAGGGCATCCGTATCTGTCGCAAAGGCTTCCCCAACAGAACTCTGTACCCCGAGTTTGTGCAGCGGTAAGCCTGACCACCCATCCCGTTGCTGCCAGCAAATCACAATTGCCTCCGTGACAGAGGTCGCAACCGGGTACCCGATACCCGTACCCTACCCAATACCCGGCTACCCGTACCCGGCCAGGTACGGGTACGGGTACCCATTTGCGACCCTGGTGCGGCCGGATACGGGTACGGGTAGGCCGTGAGTCACTGGTGAGTAACCGTTTGTCACTCATTTCAGGTAGGGTACGGGTAGGGAACGGGTACCCGTACCCGGCCAGGTACTGGTACCCATTTGCGACCCTGGTGCGGCCGGGTACGTGTACGGGTAAGGAATCAAAATCCGTTTGCGACCTCTGCTCCGTGATCAAAGAGACGTCGGAAGGTGCGCGCATCTGCTCAGGGGCGGGGAGATGGCCGAGACGTGAAAGCACGTTCGCCACTTGTTGCATCGTTGCTGTTGGAGCCCAGCGGCCACCCTGGGTAACACAGTGGAGTAATTAAACTTGAATACTTGCATTCTGCTTCGTGGTGAACGTCAACGACCTCATGACGTTCTATTTTTTTTTTTTAGTAGGCTATGTGTGCCAGTGTCATAGTTCAACTTGGCAAAATTACCAAAATTACTGAATATTAAACTAGATTCGAATATTACTTAAATGTGGAAAAAACAGCATAGTAACAATGCCCCCCACTGCTAAACCAAGGCCCATTTGCAAGGCCATCTTGAGTCACATAGGGAGATCTGCCGTTCGGGGTCTCCTTGGCCATACTGCAGTAGGGCATGGTCGAGATCAGATGTGATAAAGCGCATTGAGTTGGTGAGACATTTGAGTGCATTACAAATGCAAATTCCTAAGCTTAAATGCAAATCCGTATTTGTTAGTGGCCCTGAGTGAGTCACAAAATCCAAATTTCCTTGCCTGGGGGGCAAGCTTTTTCATAGCGTGGCATCTGTTAACTTATCCCAAACTACAACAATACCTGCACTTATTGTATTGACTCTGTAGGCATGATGAGTTGAGTCATGCGCCCGTCTCGAAAGCTGAGCGAGTCAAGATCCTCCAAATACGGCGCACACCTGAAGTCAATTTATATCAGCGGCTGTCAAAATATTTTGTTTAAGAAGTAACAGCAAAGTTACTCTAGATGTATCCGAGGCTCTGTCCCTGGGTGCTATCATTCCACATGCACATCCTGTTTTGTCAATCCGCCGCTGTATGGACGGCCTCCCCATGCTCTCCATGCCATGGGGGATTCGTGTCCATGCTTCACCACGCTGGTCAGTACGGGATGGTCAAGGAGGGTGGGAGGGGGTACAGAACAGCAGTGGATTTTGCTTCACTGCCCTCTACTGCCCATGTGTGTTATACGCATGCTGGCGACCCGTCCAAGCACTATCCAGGCTCAACATCTGCTAAGCTTCCGAGATCGAACAGGGTTGGATGCTTTGCGCATGATGTTGTCGTATTTACGCGGCATTACTACCTATACAATGATATATACTCAACGCATGATTGCTATGTTTAAAGAGAGAAATTTATTACCAAGTTATCAAAAAAATGTTGATATGTTTACATGTGTGTGTATACTTTACAGAAATAAAAACACGTCTGTGTATATGCTGTATCGCAATGTGTAGTTGGTAGATTTTCTGTCAAAAAGTGTTTATGTAGTTCGAGATTCATGACACATTTCGATTTTTTTTAAAAAAAACGTGTTTTTTTTAAAGGAATAATGTCACCGTGCGTTTTCTTTATCTCTTAGTTACTCAATCATTAACCCAGTTGCTGGAAAGACGGAGACTGATCCTAAGGCCATCACAGAGAAGGTTTTGAAATCCACATATCTCGTGGAGGATGAGTATAGGATTGGCTTCACAAAGGTGAGAGAGAGATGCAAAGCGTTGCAAGCAGGAACGGGGGACCGATTCGTGCATGTGCTTTCAGCGCCACCGTTGCCCTTGAACAAAATAATATTCCATTGAAAGATTAATATTTGTTGATTTTGCGTGGAGTAAAATCAACAAATATCATACGAATGTTTTTGCCGTGGTGAAAGTGAATATACATTTGCATGTATTTATTTATTTATGTGGCGTTGTGATTATTATTGCATAATAGGCTAGTGACGTATTTATTCATAGTGATTTGTTTAAAATGGGGAACCCACACAAACAGCATAGTTTATGAAGTCACATTGGTACTTCATTTCATTATCATCATCATACATGATCAAACCATTGCTGTATGAAGGACTCCCGAAGCCGTCACCCTCTCTGAAGATCCCACGATGTAAAAGTCCACTTGTACCCAAAGCTGATTTCATGAAGACGATTGCTCGTGTTGCGATCGAAACGTCGTGATATTTTTTATTACTTTTCTATCTACGTGGCTTTACCGAAAGACCCATAGAATATGTATTCCTGCAGTCACGAAAGATTCAAGTCTGATTTCATCACTCCATTTCCTCGGCACGTTTAATTATTCTTGACCATCGGCCATCATCCATCCTATCCAGCGAAGTGCCCTTCCCCAATCCCACTTACTTTTCCCAACAGTTTAAACAATAGTCATGTACCGACCCATGTTCTCTCATCCCTGTGTTCCTCGTTCTGTCCTTCAACGTAATTTCCACGTTTTTGCTTTTTTGTAGTTGCACGTTTCAGTTTTGTTCCATAATTATATATTTCTATTCAAAGAGAAATTTTCTCTTCAGGGGGTAATCGCACTTGAGCCATTTGCATCCCTTGTGCAGGTGTTTTTCCGGGCCGGCGTTCTCGGCAAACTGGAAGACATCCGCGACGACTGCATCTGCCGCTTCATCACCAAGCTGCAGGCCTCTTGCCGCGGCAAAGTTTTCCGCCGTGACTTCCAGAAGGTCCTGGACAAGAGGTGAGTTGATTCCCTGCCATTTCCATGTATTATTAAGGGTCTCCGGCATCTCGGGAACGGTGGTTGGAATACCTCTTTGGCGGCATCCATTATTTAAGGACCGTTTCCGCTTATTTATTTGCTGCATGCATTTAACTAAAGGCATGAAATATTAATTGACTCATGATCAGAATTATACTTTTTCTTTTGTATGCGTCGCTTTGGCTTGGCCTTAAAAACAGATTGTGGGCTCTTTTGAGTAATTTATAAAAATGGAAATGTTGCAGCGTTTTTTTCTCTCGACAAAATGTAAGTGTTGTTTTAGATACTGGTAAATCAAAAGGGCAAAAAACCCGAACTGCTCATCAGCCAACATGATCATCATCCAAGCCTTTGCTTCGGTTTTATTGTTGTGTTTTAATATCAGTTCGATAAGTGTTCATGACCAGATAATGCAATCATCAGATCCAGGCAAACTTTGCAGTGTAACGAGGACATATTGAACTAAAATGTCACAGATGTAGCTGCCTCTCAGTGTCACGTCGTTATAAATTGCCCAATTACGGCACCAGTTGCACGAAGTCGGCCCAAATTCCACATTTAACGTTTTAACATTCGCGTGATGACACAGTAAACGTGATAGCGCGCCGATATTTTGTGACTCCAGCGGTTACAAAATCGAGGGAAATCAATGGGTTAATTATGTTTACGCGACCCCAAATCGGGTTGTGTGCTTGTGCTGTCGGCACGGTCGGTCATTAGAGAGCGGCGCTCGTCGTCACATCGCGACACAAGCCTGGCTCCTTCGCGTTCGCGAAAGGAGGTCAAAGGCGGGTCTCGTCCTATTATCTGGTTTTACCGTGCGGTTGAGTTTCACGGGGGGGCTGGGGACCTTGATGCCTGCCCCCGATAGCGAGTGCGGTAGCATGGACGGGCTGCCTGGCGGTTGAGCCGAGGGAATGTTTGGGCATGGTTTTTGCCCCAGATAACGACGTTAAAGCCCCGGCTTTGAAGCCCACCGGTCTAAGTACACCGGTGAGTTTACGAAGGA
>NC_083822.1:11514371-11640274 GCF_015708825.2 Lethenteron reissneri
GTGTGTGAGGAGCGGTGGGTGTAGTGTAACGCTACGCTGCGCTACCAACCCGGCAAACCCAGTTCGATTCCCGCTCACGGCCACCACCGGTGACGATTATTTGAACCTCCCCTAGGTCGACTCTGCCTCAAACGAGTAACTTAACTACTGTAGCGTATTAACATCGCCACTGGGGAGACAAAGGCGGCCGGCCGTGGTAGATACAAGTCCCGGGCGAAGCCGGGTAGTACAGCTAGTCATCAATATAAACTGCCAGCAGAGAAGACCGATTGGGAAATCCCAGCGTCAGACGGCCCCGCCTTCTGGCCTGCAGCAGTGGGTGTGAGTTATCAAACGACAAAGATGTGTTGTGAAAACATGTTTAAAAAAACTTTTTTTTTAAACACGCTTTAATGAAATGTACGCTACTAGTAATGGAAGAACTCCACGACTCCAAGAATAACGTAAGGGACCATGGTCAATTACAGCCAACGTGAGTTAACTGTGGACAATTACCAGACCAAAGCCGAAATATAACATAAAAAAGATTGTTAAAAAATATTTGTATGATATAATATAGTATTGTCATCAGTATGACATAAGTATACCAAGTTTAAAGTCGATAACACATTGTGAAGTGGGTTAAAATTGAGTTACAAGATTTGAGGATACAACAACAGAGTGAGTTAATAGAAAGCGTGTAAAAAATAACAAAAAATAACTATATTTATTGCTCACATTGTCTTTGAGCCACCATCGACCTGAGCACGGGCAAAAGACTGCACGGCCAACTCTAGAGAGGGCTTCAGCAGTGACACCAGAGCAATGCCGCTCATCGGCACAGGACTGAGTACTATAGACCGTGTAGCCTGTAACAGACTGTAGGGGCAAGTCCTGTTAATGAGTAGCACTTGTGAAGGCCGGCACGGCACACACGGGGGTAGGTGGCCAAGCACCACGCCTGGCCGCCTTTGTCTCTCCCAGTGACCATGTTTACACACCCCAACGGGAACAAATTTGAGGCCGAGTCGACCTAGGGAGACTCAGGGACCGGTTGAGAAAAATCGTCGCTGATGTTTGTTTGGTGGTGCGTGAAGCGGGCAAGGAAACTCCTCGTGGTCGCCGCATTTTGTAGTAGCGCAGCGCGATTAGCCGCTACGCGACCGCCTCCCCTCCACGCACATCGACAACAACCCCAACCCACGCTCCACTCCACTCGCTGCTGCTACTGCAGCTGCTGCCTCTACCGGCGGTGGCCGAGCGAGCAACAGATTCGAGGGAGACTTTTGACCCCGAGCCGTCGACGCCGCTCTCGCAACTCGGAGGCGCATGCGCGTGCGGACACCACCGCAGCCACCACGAGTCGGAACCCACAGCACACGGCGTGGAAACCGCACGGACCTCACTCCTCCTCCTCCCTCCGTCCTCCTCGGAGGAGGAAGAGGAAACACTCCTCCGCCATGCAGGCAGCGGCGAGCGAACCGAGAGGAAGAATCGCGCGTGTGACCAGGATAGAGAGCTTTAGCGCCTCGCACAGGCTGCACAGGTGAGCAGCGGCGTGGACAACGGAACGAAGAGGGACCCGCTTTGCTTGCTTATTGTTGTGGCTGTGTTGGTGGGAAATGGCTGCGTCACACGTGGGTTCGCCTGTTGCGTGTGCGCTCACAGTAACCACGTGTCAGCACGCCTCCTGCTGCTGCTACTGCTGCTGTTGTACGCCTTTAGTGTCGTGTGGCCCAGGCAAGGACGGCGGCGATGTGAGCTGCGCGTTGCGTCGGGGGCATTAAGCGGGCCACGTGTGTGGCGACTGGCAGAGCGGGGAGGGCTTTAACCAACGCGCGTGCGTCGTGTGGACGGGGGCAGTGAGCGGGGTTGTGAATGTTGTGGATTTTAACACGTAGGAGTGTGGATGTTGGTCTCCAACACGCAAACCCGGGTGAGCCGTGCTCGTAACCAATTGGTACGTCCCTTCTTCTTATCTGTATAAAGGGACATTTGTGAATGTGTCTGTTCGAAATGTTCAGCGTACTTCCCGACATGCAGCAAACTTGAACTTGAAATTTGGCATGTGGGTACTTTCCAGACTACACAATGCAAAACGTATAAAAAAATAGACTTTTTTTATTTGGGGGGGGGGGTGCGCAATAATGATATATTTTACACGGCAAGTGAGTGGTGACGTCACATTTGTCATATCACCCGCATGCGGCAGCGTCACGCAGTGTGCCTGCTGACGTCACACACTGTGCCTGCCGACGTCACACAGTGTGGCTGATGACGTCACACAGTGTGCCTGATGACGTCACACAGTGTGCCTGATGACGTCACACAGTGTGCCTGATGACGTCACACAGTGTGCCTGATGACGTCCCCCCCCACCCTCCGCGTAGGCCGTGTATTAATCCAAGACAAGAATCCAAGTCTCGGGCGAAGCCGGCTAGTAAAGCTAGTTCTCTATCATACGATCCTTATGGCGGAACCCGCGGTGCCAAATAACACAAAATGTCCGAGGCAATTAAATGTGTGTACTCCACTCCACGACTGGGGTACCAATCAATCCGAAATCAGTGCCACTTCGCACTATCGAAACGCCAAACATCAGCATAACAAAATCCGTTATCGAAAACTTCAACTTTCAATCGTGCATCGTGTACAACTCGTCGAGAGGAGTCGATTGCCGCACCATCAACAGTCTAAAGATGACTGCATCACGGACATTATGCGAGAGCCGAGTACTATGGTACCCCGGCGTATCGCCATAAGGTTAATATGGGGGGTGTGGGGGGGGGGTCGATCGCGTAAATATATAAATGTGTCGTTAAACCCGCCACCACCCGACACAGCCAATTAGTAAGCTTTATCACGAAAACAGACCGTGCCCATTAACGTGACTAGTTCAGCACACACTTTTATATTTCTACTCGATCTAACCCCGCCCCCCCCCCAAAACACCACACAAAGTTATTGATGATATTGATGATATTGGTGATATTGATGATATTGGTCGCAACGCCGACGTGGTACAACCGACGGGGTGTTGGCCGTGCCCGCGGTCATGCACTCGCAGCACGCTCTCTGCCGCTCACTGGCCGTGAAGGGTGATGGGAAATAAATAATAGGCGACGTTTTGGGCAAGCGGCCCTTCGTAGCAGAGGACCCCCCCCCCCCCCTCCTCTGCTATGAATAAAGGATATCGGCGATGATGAATGGCCGTTGCATGAAACGTCGCCTATTTCGCTGTGCACAGCCTATCGTGTGTTGTTTTTTTGTATTGTAACTTTATGACCCGCCCTGAAAAACAAGAGCTTCATAGCTCATCGGATTTCTCCAGGCTAAAGAAATATTGTGATTATGTGGCCTTCAAGGCAGTGTCATTGACGAACTTGTTGAGTTTGGTTTTCGTTATTAGTTTATTTTTGGGGTTGGATGGACGTGGGTTAAATGTCAGCCTTGAACTCTCTAACCCTTCACCACCTGACACGGCCAATCGAGTCACGCGGGCAATCGTGCCGCTTGTGATTTTGTGCCACTGCCAAATCGGCGTCACCAAAGGAGGCTCCTGCTCTAACAAGCCACGCGCACACGGGGGACCAGCCCAAGCTATCGGGGACAATCCATCACGTGACGTTTACCCGTACAGCTTTTGTGACAGCCTCCCCCGCGAGAAGAGATTTGCAACCACGCAGGACGAGGGTGAAATCAACCTAAACTATATTTCCGAAGGTAAACACACACAAAAATCCCCGAGCGAATTGAACGGTGCAGTAAATGAACACCCCACTGCTGCGTGGTGTCTTTCAGTTGATTCCCAGAGTTGGAGTTGTACATCTCTTCGCGGTGGAAGCTCTTTTGTGAACTGAAAGCTTCACCGGCATTTCTGGAGGAACAGGACTGTGTCTTGACCCCCACAGTGCGGCACGTGGAGTGTAGTTGCGGTCCTCGTGTGGCCACGGGGTAGATTGTGCAGGCCAAGTAATAGTCGGTGGGAAGCCCCTGTGCCCTTCTATTATGTGGTTCATGTCTGCATCAGTGGTCTCCATCCTTTTTGGACTCGTGCACCAGTCAACCCTCAACTTGTTTTCGCAGACAACCATGCACCAACATCATTAAACCCCACTCTAGATCGCCGTGTCTGCGGCTGCTCCGTGGTCAACTTCCCACAGCCTTACGGCCCACAGCTTGAGAATGACAGCTCAGGATTGAATCCAAGTTTGAGAGAGTTATGCAATATTCATTGTGCTGTGTTAATATCTCAAAACAGCAAACGCAAGTCATTATTAAAAGTACATAAACAGAGAAACATTGCCTTAAAATGGGTAAAGTATATACAGTAACAGGTGATGATTTCGACATGCCCCTAGTGGCCTAGCACATAGATTACACAAAGTAGCTTCACTTTGTAACCAATTGCAATGTCAATCAAAGCTAAAATATAGATGGCATAATAGTGACAACCCTGGACTAATGATCTGCTCAACATTGGATAAACATCGGTAGCCATGTGTTCTCTGACCAACTGCCAGTGTCGTGCCAACTTCAAGCAAATTATACGATTTATATTGGCCCAAAATACAACCACAATGCATCCAACAATGGCCCGGTTATGCCGGTTGGGTAAGGAGTCATAGAGACGGGAGCACACACTGATATTTCGAGAGAGACGTAGATTTCAACCTGGCCAGAAAGACAAATAGGGCCAACGAAAAACCCATTCCCACCAACCCCCGTAAAGCTCCTTACGAATATAAAACTGCGGCCTCATACAGCCCCACGAATTCACGTTCACCACTGGCCACGTTGACTCCACGTTCCGATTCGGATGTTTTTTATTTCAACTGAAGCAACATTGAAATTCAGCAGCGGCGCCGCAATACAATTATGATCACGCTGTACGTAATCTCCTTTGTCGACCTCACTTGCATCTCCCCCGCCCGTTCAATTCCTCCCCACTTCCCTAAGTAATCCCACTGCCCCCCCCACTCCTCGCCTCATTTTGCCCCCCCCACCCTACTCTAATTAATCCCTCCCCTCAACCCCCCTGATTCCACCCCTTAATATGCCTGCCCTCGATCTCCCTTCTGCCACTCTCCTTATTCAACCCTCTCCGCCTCTGCCATCGCTCCGTGATAGCTCACAATTAAGACTTTTTTTTCTTAAATGTAAACAGATTAACCTCTTCCGTACGCAGTGCCGCAGTAGATTGCCAAACCCTGTAAAGGCGTGGGGTGACCTTGGTAAAGCAGTGGATAGACCTTCGCTAATCGTGATGTTCATTTCAAAATGTCACATTTTACGTACGGTATTGCCGTGGGTTTTGGTGAGCAGACTGGACTTGCAATCCAGAGGTCTCTGGTTTAAATGCCCGGTGCTTGATGCATTGGTAGACACCGCAGTTGATCGGCAGGTCACGTGTGGCGAGTAAAAGTGTGGGTACCTCGTCCACGACATCTAGCCAGCTTGGAATATGTTCACATACCCTATAGAGGGGCTCTCTAGAGCTCTCCCTAGCGGAGGCCCTTCAGGCGACAGTGGCGTGAGCAAGCAGTTACAGGGCGATGTCTGTACATCGCCTTTTTATGACACGACTTTGGCTTGCAATGCGCCGCACAATATTCGCTCGTTCTCGAAGAGACGGAACGACTCGGAGGCGCAAGGAACCCGCTAGGAGCCGGCTACCAACGGCTATCCAAGCTCTGCAGTCCTCAACATATTAAGGCATTATCAGCCTATTCAAGCGTATTCATACAGAAGGAAAAATGGAGACGAGTCCACGTTTTTTCTGTATGGCTTCTTGTCAATCCAGTGTATGATGGCACCTCGATGCCAACAGAGCTCAGCAACGTGTGGCATCCACCAAACAGGCCACGTGCATAGCCACCACCGCCCCGTTGGTGAGGTATAATGCGGTGTGCGATTTCCATTAGACAGAGGTGTTCCATTCTGTATATGGATTACTTTGATTTTGTTTATGGAAAAAGTAATGCAGCTTACTTGATGGAACGGTAGACAGGAAAAGTACGGTAACGAAAGTTGGACTGAAGTGGAAAAAAAAGTCTGATTACCATATGTGGTCATCTTCATTCTACAAGTCAGGCTGCATTGAGAAAAATCACCGTGGTGTCCACTTATGTCATTACGTTCCCTCCATCACGTGAAATATCACCTCCGGGGGGGGGGGGGGGGCTTGTTAGCTCATTTCAGAGTTGGCTTGCCTCGTTTTGAGAATGGAGAGGACAGAAGGAGCACTCTGAATTTAGTAAACTGCTGCCACTGCTTTATGCTTTCACAGTTGTGCTGTACAGCTTTGTCCGGTGTGCGTTTTCGGGGTTTGTATGAACTGTTGTTCAACACGACGCCAGACATTTCGGCTCTCAGCAGTTGTCTTGCTGACTAGGAATCACAATCTTTATTTATCCTGGATAAATCCTAAGATGCCCAGCAGGGTCGGGTCAGAAAGTTAAAAAAAAGTTCTGCTACACGTGTGTGAGTTGAACGGAACCTGATTGATTAGCAGGGCGAGTGTTCCGACGTCAGCACGCACGGCCCCGATTGGCCTTGGCAGTCCCCCCACCACCCCCCAGCAGCCAAGTGGCTGTGACACGGTCACGTCAATTAGTTGGAAATTTCCACCGATCAGTGGAATTCTGCAAAAGCCCCGTATTCTGCAAAGGGCAGAAATAACACAGCCTCTTGAACTGCCTGCGTGCTGCATCTCGCTAGAGGATGAATGGCAAAGGCTTTTTCGCCAAGTTTCTGGACGAAAACTACCGTTAACAAATAAGGCCCATGAGGACAGGAAATGGAAGTCCATGGATAAATAAGCCAATTAATGCTGATGAACCTGTCCAAATTGAATGATTTACTATAAATTGTGAGACTGTGGGAATGGAAATGGATGTTTAGGCTTAGCTATGAGTAGGTAAGAGATAAAGGCACAGCCCTGCAATTTGCTTGCTCATGCCACTGTTGGTGGAAGGGCCTCCACTAGAGGAGTTATTTTGGCTACTATTCTACTATTCTACGCTGGCCAGACATCTGGCAAGAGGTGAGAGAACCCACACTTTTCCACACCACAGCCTGATGTACCCACTTAGACTGCTCCGCAGACAGGACATCAGAACATCATGAAAAAGGTTACAAACGAGATGGTGCTATTCAGTCCATCCAGCTCATTAGTGGCAGTAAATCACAGGAAGCTGGCAGGCAGCCAAAAATTACCAAGCTTTGTGCTCTGCCTATTAGAGGGGTGTGGGAAGGGGGATAGTTTCTATTTATAATCCTAATTGAGCAATTTGACGGTATTTTTCCAATTTTGCCAAATTTGGACCATCACGTCGGCATACAATGGCCTACTCTTAGGAAAGAAAAACAAGGTGGGTATCTTTAACGTCCACTGTGAAGCAGACTGGGCAAATATATATTTATGGTTGTTACATGCAACGCAGTATTAATCAGGACGGCCGCTGGATTCGAACCGCCAACGCAGCTCTCCGCCGGGCAGCGTCCACCATCGCCGCTTTTCACGCGTGACAGAGGCCGGGGCATTGATGAAATTTGCCAATGGTTTCAACTGCCACTCCGGGAGATCAAAACGGTTGAGCTCTGGATTGAAAGCCGTGCGCGAAAACTCTGGCTGTCGCCTGATGACGCTAGTTGTATCTACTGGCGAAACATCGCACTCGAATTGTAAATGTTGTGGGTTAACTCTCCAACACACCGGTGTGCTGTACTAGTAACAAATTGGCACGTTTTGTTTACGTGACAAACCTTACTAATTGGCTGTGTCGGGTGGTGGCGGGTTTATCGACGCATTCATACTTATGCAATCTAACCCAAAAACCTCTGATGGACAAGCCATGCGTGTCAAACGTTGCACCGGCTACGCTACGAATTGCGTGCTTTAGTTTGTATGCCCTTGCTGAGCGACAGCTGTCATATATATCCACAGAGAACGTGTTTTTGTTTTTTTACACTGCAAACCTCTGCTTGTCTGTTCAATCTCACTGCAGCCCACTGCTCTCGGATGAGGAAAACCTCAAAATATTCGGAAAGTGCAACAACCAAAACGGCCATGGCCACAACTATAAAGGTACAGTTGGAGGTTTGGGTTAATTTGCAATGCACATATTTGCCGAGATATTGCTGGGAATTACACTAAATTACACGATAAAGTCTGCAACATCGTGGCAGAGTAATTTTTTTCTTGTTTATGACCCACTTAATATAATTTTTTATAAGAACCTAACAAAATAGCAATTATACTGGATAGAATCTGTTATTAATCACATCAATATTTAGCGCTCGTGGTCTAGGTCTGGCTTGACGGTGTCTTATCAGTCAAAATGTTAACACGTAAATTATACGTATATTTAATATCATAATTACATCTTCTTGGTTCTTTCGGTAAAGTCACGTAGAAGGGAAATAATAAAATAATAAAAATAAAACAAAATAATTCTCACGACGTTTCGGCCACAACGCAAGCAGCCGTCTTCAGACGCTGTCTTTCCGACAGACCTGTTCTTCACCTGAAGACGGCTGCTTGCGTTGTGGCCGAAACGTCGTGAGAATTAATTTATTATGTTTTATTTTTACTATTATTATTATTTCCCTTCTACGTGACTTTACCGAAAGAACCAAGAAGATGAATCCCTGCAGTCACGAAAGCTTTAAATCGAAAATCATGATTACAATTAAATCAATTATCCAAGGGCAGATGATCCAGTTTGCTAATTAACCGTGCTTGCAATTAAAAAGTTTCTACGCGCTCCGGTTTGATTATAGCTGCTCCCCACTCGTCGCTGGCCCATCGCTCGGTGTACCGCATCAACCGATTTCTCGAAAAAGCAATCGAAACAAATAACACATTCTTAACAGATGACACATCCATGCAACACATCTCAGTTTCCTTACATATTCACGTTTTCATCTGGTTCAAGCCTCCCCCCCCCCCCCCCCGTTATCCCAGATGATTGAGATTTGACTATTATCGTGGTTATTATATGCAAAGCCATTTTGGTTTATGCAGATTCTAATTGGTGTGGTGGGGGGGGGGGGGCTTTAAAACCCGAGACCTTTACATCATGAGCTGGAGCCGCCGGCATTATTTACTACCATTAAAACTTCCACGAGCATGTTCACATAACTCACAGTGATACTCCATTGTACAGGTTCCAAAAAACCATGCCACGAAAAGGCATTGAAATTTGCAACCTGTCTGATGGCATATCACACTAGGCTTACACACGAGATGTAAAGCTGATAATAGATTTTTCCCCTTTTTTGGCAACAAAACAGGTGTTAAGATGTTTAAACACCGAACTGAAACCTTTTACAAGGAATCATGTCAGTTTCAAGGACAATGCATATATTATCAGAGTATGTTTTTTTTGCATTCTGACCACAAGCATTGTGGTTAATGCAGACATAGTTCCTTGTTAAAGGTTTCAGTTTGGTGTTGTAACATCTTAACACCTGTTTTGTTGGCAGAAAAAAGTGGAAAACCTGTTATCATATTTTGGTACTGGCAAAGGAGGTCCCATGATGTAGATGTAAATCTGCTTTTGTTTTTTCACCCAGCGCAAAGCACAAATTGTCAACTTGTGTGGCCTAATTCTCTGCTGTTGTAGAATCACACGCAAAAAAACTACAATTAGCCAAGGCCCTTTTAATATTTGTTTCATCTGTGACTTTCCACGATTTTTTCCTGCAAAAACGTGGGAGTGAATTTGCGGTATAACCCCGTGTTACAATACGGTTCCCCATGTTCACCCCCCACACTGCTGTGGATAAGAGCAGCTTGATTGTTTTTCCAACGCAATGAAAATTAGAATATTGCACTGTGAATTTGGAACTTCTTTCGCACCATACGTAGCCAACCGTGCTAATTGGATGTGCATGGGAAGGACAACAAACTTAACACAAAAATCAGTTCTAAAGAAATTGGTTTTACATTTAGATTTTAAAGTACAGAACTCTAGTGAATTCTTAATATCAGAACGAAGACCACATTTATGCAGAGTAACGTTTTTTTTGCCAGAGTGATAGACCAAAAATGTAACAAGTAGTTAAAATACTGTATAAATCCCTCTGCTCAAAATTATTTTTCAGTTAATTAGCATTAAATTTCGATTTAAAGCTTTCGTGACTGCAGGGATTCATATTATTGTTTTTTTCTGGTAAAGTCACGTAGAAGGGAAATAATAAAATAATAATAAATGTTTTTTTTATTTTAATGACCATTGTTTGTTTTTTCAGTTGAAGTCACTGTGCGTGGAAAGGTAAGTGATAACAATACAATAATTTACAGACCTCTTGTCAAATTTCTGCTGGATTGATGCCACGTTGTGAGAGGGATTATTTGTGTGTTTGACCATACTTCACCAAGCTAGTCAATATGGTTTGGTGATGTGGGATGCCCAGGACGGTTCAGATTGTCACTCGCCACTGATGTCAGCCGTGACCAGGAATTGATATCAGAATGCTGTGTTCACAGAACAGTGCGCTAACCACAATGCCACTGCTCTATCCATCACATTCATAGCCGGGCTGCTTTACAGCTCCATGAGCTGTGTGCTTAGCGAACCGCACAGTGGTTGGTGGGCACCTGGGTACTAGTCGGGTATCTTTACCAAGCCGCAGCGACCTGCGTGGTGAAATATGGTCCCGTATCTTTCTCCCAATGACAGTGCAGCCTGCAGCTGATCGAACCATAAGCGTGACGCGTGGTAGATGTACAAGTAAGCGATACATTGCGGGATACCTTGATTTGACAATTGTTACATACAATGCATGGACTCCATCTGATAATTAAATCTGGCGAAAGCAAGATTTGTGGCTATCGCCTGATGAAGCTAGTTTTTAATCACTGGCGAAAGGTCGTATTCGAATTGTAAATGTTGTGGGTTTACTCTCCAACAAACCGGTGTGCTGTGCTTGTAACGAATTGGCACATTTTTTTACGTGACAACCCTTACTAATTTGCTGCGTCGAGTGGTGGCGGGTTTAATGACACATTTATGCACTTTAACCCGAAAACCTGTCATGGATTATATTGGTCGTGAAAGCGAACGTGTTAAATTAAATCCTTGCTGAACTGCTGGCTTCTGTAGTCTGCATCTCCCTTTTCCAGTCTGAGGCCCCTGGTCATGTTTAAGTCCAGGCTCAGGTCTTCCCCGTCGAACTCGGAGAAGTAATTGAAAGAAATACATTTGTAAATAATCGTCATCAATGATGGTGAGGGGGAAAGGGGAGAACTCCAGACTCGTGAAGTACGGCAGCCCTCTGACCTCACGGAGGGAGAGTCTCTGGTCGTGATAGAGGAGGATAATGATGATTTTAAGTCTCTGTGTGAATCAAACATAGATTTTTCGGGTTCAAGAGTTGGATTGGATAGAGTTCCCAGCTCGCATTAAGGCCTGTCAGAACACGTGGCAATGTACAACACTGTGAATGATTTAAGAGCAACCACATGTATATTTTTTTTATTATCATTGACATACATTATTGGCAAGTGCATTCTCATGTTCAGTTTCTCCTTTGTTTAGATTGACCATGCCACCGGAATGGTCATGAACATTGTTGACTTAAAAGAGGCTATGCAAGTGAGTATACTGTAGTCCGGTAATATTTTACACTTTTCTTTTAAATCATCAGCAGTCATTATTCTTTCCACTGCTGGATATGAAGGCCTCTCTACGCCGTCGCCATCCCTCACAGTTGCTCGTGGTGTCGTAGTTACCACGCTGGATTTCCCATCCAGAGGTCGTTGCTTAGAGCATGTCTATTAAACCCCCCTGCACACTCTGCCCCTTGTGGTGGGGTAAAATATGAGTACTCTCACTTCTTCCGAGTCGTCTTGCCAGCGTGGAAGAGTAGGCCAAAAATACCTTCTAGGGGTGCTCTCTCGAACCCTCTATCGTTGGTGCCCCTTCTGCCAGCATTGGTGTGAGCGGGCAGTTGCAGGGCTACCCCTTTTACCTATGTAGTGACATATATAGAGTCACTCTAGTGAAGAGTGGACTGTATGTGTAAAGCCTCTCTCTAACGCCAGAGTGAGTACGGCATGGAAGGGCTCCCTAGGGTGCATAGTCCTGGTGACAGTGAGAGAGAAATCGGCTGAGGACATGACAGTCTGGGTGAACCCGAGAGGGCATGTGAGCGGACGAGGTGGCAAGGGGGGCCCAAAAGGAGGTGAGAGGGACACGTGATGTAGGGCCCAGAGTCTTGGGGAAGGATCTGGAAAGGGGCGTGACCAAGGGTGAAGCCCGGCCACCCCGCGGCTGATAAAGGGTGAGTCCCAAGGCCCCGATCGGGGCTGTCCAGAGGTCGCAAACGGGTTTTAATTCCTTACCCGTACCCGGCCGCACCAGGGTCGCAAACGGGTATCCGTACCCGTACCCGGCCGTACCCGTACCCCTACCCGTACCCGGTTGGGTACGGGTAGGGGTACGGGTATCGGGTACCTGATTGCGACCTCTGGGATGAAGCCATGTTGCAGGCGCGGGTGGGTTGATTCTAGGAACTTGAATTGTGAGAAGAGACAAGACGTTGGGAAATGAGTGACAAACAGTTGCTCACCAGTGACTCACGGTCTACCCGTACCCGGCCGCACCAGGGTCGCAAACGGGTACCCGTACCCGGCCGGGTACGGGTAGCCAGGTATCGGGTAGGGTACGGGTATCGGGTACCCGGTTGCGACCTCTGGGGCTGTCTCTGGGAATGGAACCCGCCGGGCTACGTCTTTGATCTTCGGTCTTCACGCACGGCAACGTGGACCAGCCAGTGTGTTACCTGACCTGGTCCGAGAATATAGTTACCCTGCTGTGTTCAGAATTAACGCGTTGCCTCCAAGTTCGAGTGTGCGCCTCTGTGGAACCCACTACACCTATATAATGGTTTCAGTGTACTAACCCCTGCAATGTTTTTGGCTTGTCTGCAGGAAGCTATAATGAACCCAATGGACCACAAAAATCTGGACAAGGATGTGCCTTATTTTAAAGATGTTCCAAGGTAATGCAATATTCACATTAGCCTTGTAACAGTGTAAGTGCATGCACACGGTATAATATTTTTGCGAGATGGCACAAGTGCTGTTTGTACATTAGCTCTTAAGTAACCATGGATATCAGAAACTGATTAAAGGCCATTTAATGCATGCATGCGTCTACATAAAAGGAATGGATGAAATGAATGTGTTATGTTTCATGCATTCAAATATGGAATACATTATCTTGGTGGCTCTTATTTTAAAACTAGGTGTTTAATAAAACATGGGGTGTTTTTTTTCTTAGTCCTGTAGCTGAGAGATGTGTGCCCTCTGCAGTGCAGTACTTCCCATGTATTGTGACTCGGGTTGCTTCCTCTTGAGGTACAAAAAGCCGGGACATGTCATGCGAAGACGATAGAATATTCCAGTATCAGAAGACGGGAGAGGGACATGTCAACATGTCATCCTGAGTGGTGCATTATTAGGCAACTGACAAAAATGTACATTTTATTGTGCCAGGAAGACGTGTGTGTGTGTATATATATATCTCTCAACACGGCTTCCTCAAAAAGGGGACAATCTTGGAAAAACCAGGACAGGTGGCAACCCTAACTTGTGACACTGCGGTAGTGCCCAGTGGCAGTTTGAACATTTCTCTTCGTGTTTTAAATTGACAGCACGACTGAAAACGTGGCGGTGTTTGTCTGGGAGAACCTGCGGAAGCTTCTGCCGGAGGGCTCCCTCTTTGAGGTGAAAATCCACGAGACCGACAAGAATGTGGTGGTCTATCGCGGCGAATGAGCCGTGTCGTGCCGCAGCCTCGAAGCAACTCTGCAGACGCCGTGACTCCCCCCTGGCCCCCACACTGAGCACACGCACACACACACGCAGCGCACACACGGAGTGTCCTGGCGGGGGATTGCCTGACACGACGGGTTTTCATCCGAGGTTTCCTGGTGCCAGGAGATTGGCCAACCCTCACAGGACAGGTCACATTGCTGTTCACAAGGCCAGCCACAATGAGTCATTCACGACATCAGGAGGGGCTGGAGTGGAATATTAAGTGAGAAGAGCAGACCATGAGGTCAGGGGATCACGGCGCCATGACCCCCCTGACCCCCATACCGAATAAACGCTCGCAGGGTGTATATTCGCCAGCCGGGCGTAATTCCGTATTAACAAGGGTAATAAATAAATGGGCTGTAATCACAGGTAGGCGCACAATTGGCCACGCGGTACAACGAGACCCCGGGTTTTGTAAGTGAGGGTGAAGATTAAATAAAAGCGTGTAAAAAGGGAGCCCGAGGCGATTCCTGAGGCACGGGCGCACGTTAAGAGATAATCGTCCGCAGGTGCGAGCGCGTCCGTGTACCCCGCCTGCGTTAGCGGTAGCTGTGGTGTGCACGGGTGTGTGGTTCAACTCCGTGTGGCTACGAGCCAGCCGCACGAGTATGTCCCGCAGGGCGCCAGCGCGGGGGGCCCGATCACTCGGTCGGCGGGGGCCCGGCTGGAGGGAGCAGAACGGGCGGAAGTCGCGCCCCACCTGCCTAGCGAGGGCGGTGGGGTGGACCTCAGGCCCCACAGCTGCAGCCTGCAATGTCCGAAGCAAAAAAAATGCGCGTGAGCCTCGTTCTTCGCACGATTGTCATTCGCCGAATGATTTTATCGCATGACTTTTAGACGGAGCACTAGGTACGTACAGTCCTGTGATATATTGAAAATGTTGTAATGTGTTTAATTATTTTTTTACACACTTTTATTTAACTAGCTCTGTTTATATTTTTTCAAATCTTTGACGCTTAATGTCTTCGGGTCTACGAAGTCTAAGCGAGCTGACATTTTTATATTCTTGGTTCTTTCGGTAAAGTCACGTAGAAGGGAAATTCAAAATAATAAAAATATTTTTTTAATTTCCCTTCTACGTGACTTTACCAAAAGAACCAAGAAAATGAATCCCTGCAGTCACGAAAGCTTTAAATCGAGAGCTGACATTTTGTACACAGACTTGCTGTCTCACGTGGCAATTCAAGGTTTCATTTTTGTTATTATTTTATTATTAAGGACACAGACCTCTGTGTTATACTTAACACGTATTAGAACACTGATTTGGGGCCTGAAGCCAAATGCTGCGTCAAATCGCCGGCACGATCACCTGCAAACCTTTAGCGTTATGGCTAGAAAGGGCCATTCGGGCAAATTGGAAAGACCACGAAAGCCCCCTTTGTGGAAGCAGTGGCACTGCACCCTTCTTGCCCTTGCGCGAACAGAACATTTAAGCCACAAGCAGCTTAGAGGCAGGGAGCGGGAGCTCGAAAACAGGCGTATGAGAGTTCATGCAAGGGCAATTGTGCATAAAACGTCTTGTTTTTTTTCACCCTCAAATGCTCCTTAATAATAACAATATAGGCCAAAGTGAATGGCTTGAAACCAAAGACTCGGCTCAACATTCAGCAAGCTCAGCTCCACTCGGCAAGGCATAGGTGAACAGTTAAGTAATTTCCATGGAATTCCAAACTGGTATCGCTTCTTTACATAGCAGTCTGCACTTGCTGGCAAGCGGTTAATTTAATCGCCTTTAAATGAGCACATTGACCAGATTGGACCTGCACATCTTTTAATTTGGACACTGCATTAAGAACGATTTCCCAAGGGCATTGGGAAGTGGCCCATTGAACCGCTGCAGACAACAGCGATCTAGGGTACTATTAATGTTGGTAAAAGTATTGTCTGTCACACGGTGGTCCGTGTGCATCCTTTTTAAAGCGATCCGCAGTTCCGGAAAGGTTGGCAACCATTTCCAGAGATGTCTGTCTGCTTGTGTGTCTGACTATAGTTTTCTGGTTAGATTTTTTTTTCTTTTACACCTGATGATGATTGCTTGTGTTGCAATCGAAACGTCGTAGTATGATATTATTTAATTTATTATTTTATCTTTATAGGTGACTTTACCGAAAGAACCAAAGAATAATTCCTGCAGTCACGAAAGCTCCAAAATTGAGATTAAAACCCCTAATGTCTGCGACCCTGTCACGAGTAAGGACATTTATTTGGCAAGAGGAGTTTTCTTATTCTTCAAGCAACTTAGTATTTATTTGCAATAATCGTGAATAATAGGATTATTTTTCAGTGAAACTGCTCTTGTCTGCAACGCCCCTCGCCTTGGATAATATAACACATTCCTGCGGAGGGAGCTGGTAGGAACGTTGGGTTGCTCGGTCAATGGCCTGCAGGGTCAACGGCGGCGTGGTGTATTCCGCAAATATGTCCGACTGTGAGGGCGGGCACAATCCAGCGTGAGTAGGTTAAACGTTGAGTTTTATAAGGGCACCACGGGGTGACCAGCCCCTCCCCACCCAGCCACACCCTCCCCACCCAGCCCCTCCCTGCACGACGGACAGACGGACACAATAATCCCCTGTGGGCTGGTGTAACCAGGAGGTTCCTACCAGGATGAATCGTTGTCATAGTCAACGTTTGTTGCTGTCAGCTGCACAATGGATAACGCGCAGCATACTGGGGAAGTGGACACAGCAGACTCCCACCAGCATGTTTTGAACATTGCACAACGCATCATTTTGCAAAACACATTGAGCAACTCGATGTTACGCCGGCCTTGTCACTCTTCTTAACGGCAAAGTTTGGCAAATGTGCAGTGTTTGTACATCCCTGCTGCAGTCCGCTGTGCTTGCTGCGCCCGGCATGCCCAGCACACATTCGCCACTCTCTGCCCGTGTGTGTGCCGTGTGTGCACATTTCTCGATGCTAACACCACCTGCCAGGCCTTTGCTGGTGTTAGGCACGTGCCCTTTGTACCCGCATGTCAGTGCGTAAGTGTGTGTGTGTGCGTTGGCACATCGTTACATTTCTTTGGGGTGATCTGTTTGGTTTCTTAATGGGAGAGCAGTTTCGATCTTCTTGAATGTTCTGTCTGTCTCTCCCTACTCGCCCCAGATTCAGTGTTTTGCATATATGCACTAAACATGGCCGACGTCACACTAAATACACAAACCAAGGATGTGTTTTCCTTTGGGGCCTAAACACCTAAAAACGCTGTGCTACAACAAACGTGTACAACCCGCATGCCCGCCGACAAGCAGCGCTTTCTTACTAGCAGCATGCAAAACCACGAAAGGAGGGGAGGCATCCAAGCAGGGCAACGTTTGTAAAACGTTGAGCGTGTGCAGACCCCTCGAGAGGAGACTTTGAAAGGGGAAGAAAACAATAACCAGAGCAGAAACAGTCAAACAAGTGACAAATAGCAGAAGGGCAGTGTTTTTGAAAGAAATAGGGAAGAAAGTTAGAACACTTAACGGACGAACCAATTCTTTCATTATATATATAAAACAGAGGAAAGACGGTCACAATCTCGTCTCGCACACTTGGTAAAGCTTCCCTTTAAAGCTTATTAAATTATTCTCACGACCATTGATTCATGCGCACGTGATTGCGAAGCAGATGTGATGGGCCTGAATATGCCTAGACCTGAATTTTGGTTGTCATTTGACAATATTTTGTATGACATGGTGAAAATATGTAATTGTATTCGTGCATTAGGCTGTCATGATCGACCATTATTAAGTATGTCTCAAACAGTGTTATCTTGTCAATGTGACGATACTCTATTTTTCAAAACATATTGGAAAATGTTGACACGTTATGCTCATGTGATTGCTTTAAATAAATTATTATTTAATTATGAATTGAAAAGATCTGTAAAATCACCTTTAAAATGTTATTTATGTCGTAATTATAACGTTTTGTGATTAAATGTGCAATTATGATTAAATGTACGATTAAAAAAATGCTATTATTTCAAGTGGTACCTGTAAACTTTATTTACTGATTTAGCCGGGCGGTGGTGGCTATGCACGTGACCTGTGGTCCAGCCCTGTGGAGGAAGTGAGGTTCGGTGGATCACACGAATGTCTGAAACTCCCTGGACCTCAGGATGAAATGTTAACCTCCGGATGAAAATATGGGTGGGGAGGGAGGGGCTGGATGGGGAGAGGCTGGGTGGGGAGGGGCTGAGTGGGGGGTGGGGCTGGATGTGGAGGGACTGGTCACCCCGTGGTGCCCTTATAAAACTCAACGTTTAACCTACTCACGCCGGTTTGTGCCCGGCCCCACAGTCGGGCATATTTGCGGAATACACCACGCCGCCGTTAACCCTGACCATTGACCGAGCAACCCAACGTTCCTACCAGTGCCCTCCGCAGGAATGTGTTATCCTCGATGGACCAAAATTAGTTCAAAGCATTTTCACTTTTGAACAACATTTCTCTCTCTCCCGCCGAAACAGTCACGTGGGACCATTTTAAGGCACTTCCACAGGACTGAAGAGGGCGGTTCTAAATATTGATGTTTCATTTATGCGTTGCACATTATCGACATTTAAGGATAAATGAGAATATCCCATTCCTTTGCAATAGCCAGCTGGGTTTCATTGGCATTTGCTTGATGGTTAGATAGTACTCAAAGCACTCTTCATCGTGTGCAGTCTTCATTGTTAGGTTTGTTTGTGTTGGAGTTTTTAAATCCTTTATATTAAAGTTCACTTGCTTGCTTACGACCGTGCAAATCTTTCGGTCGTTTTTTAACCCACTTCCCGTGATCCAATCGAGCTGACATTTTGCACACAGACTCGTTGTGCGTGACAATGTATTTTCGTGATATTCCTAAATTTTACACCTTTTAGGAATTTTTTTTTTATATTTAATTACCAATTGCTTAATGGTGGCAGACAATCATCTGACCCATAGGTGGCAGCCATCTCAAGCCAGAGGACGAGAGGACTCTAGCCACCCGTTTCAAAGACCAATGTGGGCTGGGTTGTGGCCCATTGAACACGCATATAAAGGATTTATAGTGAAAACTTTGTTTTTACGGATTCATTTTTTTTAAGTGCGAAGTAAAAAATAAATGTTTTTGTATTCAAGCAGTTTCATGGATTGTAGATTGGAGCTCGATTATTTTAATCAACAATAAGCGTAATTTGCAGCACATTTTGTAATTGGGCCAGTGACTTTGATTCGCACTAAAGCACTATGACTGTGCAGCTATACCCACGAGATTGGGAAAAAATATATAAATATTGAATAAAACTGACGCCATTTGTCATTCTCTTAATGTCTCGTGTATGGTTAAATGACAGCTGGCTGAGTATTTTGTCTTTTTTTACTTCACTTCTCAATTCCTCCGAATAATTGCAACTGGTTTGCATTTATAAGGGCAATATTATTCTTGGGATCTTTCGGTAAAGTCACGTAGATAGGTTCAAATAAAATAAATAAAATAAAACATATAATTTGAACCTATCTACGTGATTCTAGATTTGAAGCTTTCGTGACTGCAAGGATTCATATTTTTAGGTTTTTTCGGTAAAGTCACGTGGGGTAAAACATCAAAATTAATAAAAATTCTATCTACGTGACTTTACCGAAAGACCCAAATAATATGAATTCCTGCAGTCACGAAAGCTTTAAGTCAAGATTTAAGGTCAATACTAATGAGATACTCAACCCAGAAGCGTCAAAATTGTCTTTCGTGTGAAATAATAAATTAGGGGGGGGTGGATGGCGTAGGAGTGTGTGCAGTTGGAACCCCCACATCCCGAGTTAGATTCCTAGCCACGGGCAATGTCTGGTGAGCCAGATGCGGATGCTCGAAGCACGAATTAAACATTTATAAATCTCCCGTGTGCGACTCAGAACGTAATATTTAATGTATGGCTACTCTGCCCGATTCACAAATATGAAGGGAGGCATCTTATCTTACAAGAGCGCCTTAGCGCGAGGTGCTTTGCATCGTTTTCAAAGCGGTAACAAAAACAGTGTGACTTGAGATGGCGTGAGCGTGCAAGGGCCGAGGATTAAGTTGACCGTAACGGAGGACACGTGGGGGGTTCATGGCCAGGGAGGGATGGAAAGGAGTGGAGGGGCGAGGGGAGGAAGGGAGGGAATGGGCAAGAGAGTAAGAGAGCTCCGCTTGGAGAGAGCACACGTGACAGCCACGCACTCCGCGACTCCTGGCGCAATTATCGGACTCGACTGCCTCCACGTGAAATTCCAGTCGCGGCTCTACATCAGCATCAGCCGTACGAAGAAGAGGAAGAGGTGGTGGTGGTTGTGAGTGCTTCCTGCACTGGTCCTGGGTCCACTACCCCCTCTCCACTGCACGCACCCCTTAACCCCGCACCGACTGACGTTGCTCAGTATGTGGTTCAAGCCACAGTGACTAACGGGGGATGTAATATCCCCCACTGTTGGGGCAAGGGCTTAGTGGATCACTCACGGTCGTGAAACTCCAAAACCCCGTTTGCCCAGGAGATGGCAGCAGAGCAGATGGATGGAATCAATCTGTGCGGCGCTTTCGAGTGTGAATTCGTTGCATGCGTGGGCCTTCTCTCGGAGTGCAGTACCCTCTTACCACGTGCCAGACAATCTTCAGTAGACTCTGCCAATCGTTCCCAGCGAAGAAGCGGCCTGAAGAAGTGCTGAGACTTTGGTGAGGATTTTTCGATACGCCAACTTAGCGATGATATTGAAATCAAAACGTATTGATTCCCTACACACGCTGTTCGATACGTGTGTCGTAAGCTTATTAATGATGTGGGGTTTTTTTTGTAAAAAAATATTTAATCGATTGTAGACGCAACGCTACACACCCAGCAGGCCAGTGCTGCTTTCACAGGGTGCTGCATAGCGACAACTGCCACAGAAGGTCCCCTAGGCGAAGACTGCCAAAGGATGCCTGACGTGCACTGCATGGGAGGTGCGATATACATAAGTTGCGAGCGACGATGATGATCGTGATGATGTCGGCGACCTGGAACACTTGTTTCTGAATTCAAAGTCGTATTTTATGTTTTAATGAAGGATGTTTAAACTGTTTCCAACGGTGAAACCAATTTACTAAATGTTTTTCAAAAAGCACCTACGAAAAGTAATCTTGACACTGGGCACATCTGTGTCACCCCGTGTAAATAAATGCGAGGTTTCTTTAAAATATTCATGTTTTTTTTCCTCGTCCTTTTTGCTCAATGATGAGATTTGGTAGAGATTTGGACTCTGAAAGTGACGACATATTTAAGTGGATCATATATATAGCTGTCATTTTAAAATGTGTTTTCCACGTAATATGTCTCTCATCGTGTTTAATGCTGCAATGCACTGTATTCACTGTCAGGAAATAGTGACCACTCTAACGAATATTTATTACCTAGATAGGGTGCAGTGTAGAGTGGCAGCAATGTGGTGAGTGCATAATACCGCGAAACCAGTGACCTGAGCTGAATTCCTGGTCACGGCCAACATCAGTGGCAAATGGTGACTGAACCCAAGCTGCCCCTCCCCCATCTGTCCCTTGTTCAAGAACCCAACCTCACCAAACCCACACTCACCACACCCACACTCACCAAACCCACCCTCACCAAACCCACACCACACCCACACTCACCACACCCACCCTCACCACACCCACACTCACCAAACCCACCCTCACCACACTCACACTCACCACACCCACACTCACCAAACCCACACTCACCAAACCCACACTCACCACACCCACACTCACCACACCCACACTCACCAAACCCACACTCACCAAACCCACACTCACCAAACCCACCCTCACCACACCCACACTCACTACACCCACACTCACCACACCCACCCTCACCACACCCACACTCACCAAACCCACACTCACCACACCCACACTCACCAAACCCACGCTCACCAAACCCACGCTCACCAAACCCACACTCACCAAACCCACACTCACCACACCCACACTCACCACACCCACACTCACCACACTCACCAAACCCACACTCACCAAACCCACCCTCACCACACCCACACTCACCACACTCACCAAACCCACACTCACCACACCCACACTCACTACACCCACAATCACCACACCCACACTCACCACACCCTCGCCACACCCACACTCACCACACCCACACTCACCACCCCCACACCACACCCACACTCACCACCCCCACACCACACGCACGCTCACCAAACCCACACACACCACACTCACGCTCACCAAACCCACGCTCGCAGAAGGGTGGTGATGGATTGGCATTCACCTCATGCCACCTATCGGTTCCACACCGGGCACACGGATGATCCAGTGAACCGCAATCTCCGCCCCGCTGTTTGAGGAGTGTCGCGCGACTCTGCACGTCGCTGGACCTTTCATTCAATGTTCAGGGTCTGTCGGCTGCCACGCGAAGCCCACACCGTGTCAACCCACACGGGTTACCCCGTATTCTTGTTCATGGAAATCGAGTTTGCAAGTCCATACGGCGTACAGCCGTTTCAATACGGGCAAAACCCTTTTATTGTCTATCTGTTTGTGTTTCTCCCTTGTGATCAGGGCCGGATTAAGGTGTAATATGAGGATATAGCCGGCTCACTGACGTATCACAACTCGTCATGGTGATTGGCTCTGCTGGTCCTGGTTTACAGCCAATGGGGGGAAGCCTGGGGGCATGGCCCTGACGTGATGGAAAGGTGACAGCTATAAGGATTGGTTCTGCTGGCTTTGGCCACAGCCAATGGGGAGATGAGTCAGGGGCGTGGTCCCGGGAGCTGACGAGGGAGCCTGGAAGATTCGATGCAGGCTAACGAGGATTGGCGGAAACGTACCACGTGACCCGGGTATTAAATAGGGGTAGAGACGAACGACACGTGGTCAGAACGGGAACGAACAGAGGAAGGGGGCCACGCGGGAGCGGGGCTCCGAGTTGCCACGTGGCAATGCGTCTCTCTCTGTCTATCTGTCCCTCTCACGCTGCCTGTCAGCAGTGTGAAGTAACTGTAACATAAGTTGAATAAAAGACGGATTCCAGAAGTCGTCTCAACGAGCTTAATTACAAAGGCATGGGGGCTTTAGGGGCTGCAGCCCAGGTGCCTCTGCCAGCTGGAGAGGCCTTCAGAGATGAAGTGAAAAGTTATTTAATTTGTGAATGCTGACGTTTATTTGTTGTTAGCCTTGTAAAAATAAATTTTATTTTTCTTTAAATTTGTTTTCCTTTTGAAAATATTATTGGGGGCATCACAGTACTTGTAGCCCAGGGGCCTACAAAATGTTAATCTGGCCCTGCACGTGATGAGGCTTTGTAGGATGAACGTTGAGATTTATAAGAGGCACGGGGTGACCAATAAGGTCTAAATTTGTCTGTAATAAGGTAGGGGGCACTGATAAGGGGTTGACAGCTGTGTAGTGTATACTGTAGTATATAGTGTAGTGTGTAGTAGTGTGTAGTCTGTAGTAGTGTGTAGTGTAGTGTATAGGATGAAGGTTGAGATTTCTATGGGGCACGGGGGTGACCAATAAGGTCTGAATTTGTCTGTAATAAGGTAGGGCACTGATAAGGGGTTGACAGGTATGGACGCCTAATCGGTAACCAGCGTGGAGAAGTATGGTTAAACTTGGTAAAAACAAACCCCCTCCCCCCACCCCCACCCCCTGGCCAGACGGCGTCTGTAGAAAAATCTGGCATGAGGTTGGAATGGTGTGAGAGGGAGATATGACTACGTTAAGGGTTCATTCCGGTTGTTAGGCTTTTTTTATTTACATTCATTTCCATTGTAGTGGTTTGAGTTTCTAAAAATTGTACAACTCATGATGATGTCGGACAAAGAAGTCGTAATAAAAGATTAGTTTCACCAGGAACATTACAGAATTTAGAAGGTGATAAAACAATCCAATCAGCCTAAGGAAATCGATGTGTGTATATCAATGCGAGCGTGAACACCTTCTGAAGAATCGTCCACGAGGGGACGGGTGGGGGTCAGTGTTGTTGCATTTTTATGGTGGCTTTTGGACATCGTCACGGCTCGTACGAATGGACATTTGAAGAGATGTGAGATGGCAATGGAGGAGATAGGGTTTGTAGAGGGGAACGTTATCAGCACGTGGTGTACAAGGCTCGTGCCCGTGGTGTAATAGAATGTAGGTCATTGATGTAGAGACGAAAGGGCAGGAGCTCAATAAGAGCTCCCTGGGGAACAGCGATGGTAACAGGTTCAGTGTTGGATGAGGAGCCCTTAACAAGAACACTCTGAGGTTGATTACTTAAACAGGATAAAAAGCAATTTGCCAAATGCTAGACATTGCCGTGAAGCCATAGCCAGACTAAGGTTACTGTTTAATGCATCAGTTTGGCCAGGGATGCCCACCAGCATATTTTAAAAAGCTGCTAAATTTTACATTTGAGCTTTGAGGTCAACGCGTTCAAAATGACAGCGATCGTATATTGACTACACGAACATAACAAAATATACTGTGTGTATCAACAAATTGAGTTGATCAGCAGGCTGTGTGTTGTGGGGTAAAGTGAGGGTATTCCAACGTCTGTCCCTGCTATGCTCTTTTACCAGCAGTGGTGTGACCAAGTAATTGCAATGCTGCACCTTTACTTTTATACAATGCATTTCCATATGTTAATATCCAGTGAGCATTGTTCCTTAAATACTGATCTGGAATATTAAAATTCAGAATCATAGTCACGTATTGACCTCACAAGAAAAAAAAATACATTGTACGAAAAAACTCACAATCTAGCAGGCATTGTTCTCTAAACAATGATCTTGAAGATGAATGTTGTCATTTTTGGAAGATTCATCTATGTATCTGTGTTAAACTACTTTCGCACCGTACGTAGCCAACCGCGCTGATCAGAGGTGCGGGGGAAGGACAACAAACTAAACACAAAAAGCAGTTCTCGAGAAATGAGTTTTCAATCGAGATTTAAATGTGCACAGCTCCATTGGCATCCTAATATCGGAAAGGAACCAAGAGCGTTCCAGACGGCCGCAGAAGCGCATCTGAAAGCGCTCGCGATGCGGTGACCGCCGCCGTCTTTGTTCGACGGCCAGCCACAATCAGCCGCTGCTGCTACGAGGATGACCACGTGATGAGCGTTCATTCTCCCTGACGAGATCAGCGCAGGTGTTGTGCTTCATTTGTGGCGAGCGCTCTGTGTGTAACGAGTGCGACCGCACGGTGCATTCTTCGGTCAGCAACGAATACATCGTAAGGTCATGCATTGTCAGTACATTTAAAACGTGTTACGAATATTCCCAGAGCGGAAGCATTCTGTGAGCAAGTGCTGTTGGGGAGAGTGCCGCAATGTATACAATGCCCCATGTTTGGCCTTCCCTTTACCAAGCAAATACCTCTGGTATCAAGGGGATGGTAGCCCTGTCTCCCTAATGGATCCATCAAGGACAGCCAACTCCCCGTGTCGCAATAACTGCCAGTGTTACACGGCAGCTGTGCTCAATTGTTTATATTACAAGTTAAAATAGGAAGTTAAAAATCAAAGGGCTGTGGAACATTAGCAGCGTCATTAGGCTCGTAATGAACGTATTAACATTCCTGTTGACAGAAGGCTAAATTAAGAAGCTAAGGGGAATGTGGAATTGATAGAAGGGAAGGAAGAGGGTTAACTGTTTGAATATTTTAAACGTTGCCTGTATAATTAATGCATACAAGCAGGCTACATTAAACTTCAGGTAACTGTGCAGCAATGTTTGCATCATAATCAGGCTGAACTTGCATGAGTGAAACTCACTCTGCCGTGGCGTTCATGCTTGAGCAAAGTGCGGACTTGCACAGTTTAGAGGTTGGCGGTTCTAGCTCCTGATCCACGTTTCCCAAATCACCCACGCCTCTAGTCCACCAAGTATGCGTCGACCACGGTGAGTCGATCAGTAGTGGGTCGCGTGTGACGTGGTGGGGTAGAGCGGTGGTGCCACCCGAGTTCGGTTCCCACTCACGGCCAACACCGGTGACGATTATCTGAACCGGTCCTGGGCATCCTCCCTCTAGGTCGACTCAGCCTTAAATGAGTACCTGGTGCGGTGTGTAAACATCGCGACTGGGGAGACAAAGGAGGTCGGGCGTGGTACTGGTCACCCACCCCCTAGTGTGCCGTGCTGGCCTTCATAGGTGCTCGCTAACAGCACTTGCTCCTACAGCCTGTTAATGCTGTGCGGGGGATCTTTGTTGTTGGTGTGGTAGAGTGCCACCTCTATCAAGACATCTTTCCAGTGTGAAAGAGTAGGCCAGAATATTGTCTTACTACAGAGGGTCTCTCTCTCGCTCTTATGGAGGGCCTTCCGTCAACTGTGGAATGATTAAGTAATTTTATGGTTGCAGCTTAGATGTTTTTTTTTTACAAAGTCGTTATGCGGTAATCTGTTTCTCTTGCCGCGTGCTCTGTGGGAATTGTTGTTGCAAACTAAAGCACTATGATGCTGTGACGAGTTGTTACTGGATTGCCAGTTTGGTGGTAAGCGTTTACATCGAAAAATACAACCCTTTATATGAGAGAGCCACGAGTACATGGTTTATGAAGATGGAGAGATTAAGACTGAGAAACGTACGCTGCAGATAAAACAACTTGCCTATTGATTTTCATAAAACTGAGAAACACAAGAACATAGCATATTACTTTTTTTTTGTAAAGTTGCTCTTATCAATATTTAGTTTGACACTTCAATATAACATTTTGCCCATCTCGATCATCAATTTCATGTATTGACCGAATGACACAGCTTTTACATCTTATCTAACTCAATACCGTCAACATTTTCTTGATTATAACAGAATGTTCCCTCTTTAACTTTTAAAAAATGTTGTCGTAATAAATTGCTGCCTACCCCTTCTGATTTTTGTTTTGTATGTCGCGTACTGTCACAAACATATGCATTTTTCGATTTAAAGATTTCGTGACTGCAGGGATTCATCTTCTTGGTTCTCTCGGTAAAGTCACGTAGAAGGGAAATAATAAAATAATAAAAATAAAACATAATAAAATACAATTCTCACGACGTTTCGGCCACAACGCAAGCAGCCGTCCTCAGGTGAAGAACAGGGCTGTCGGAAAGACAGCGTCTGAATTCAGACGTTGTCTTTGTATTTTATTATGTTTTATTTTTATTTTATTATTTCCCTTCTACGTGACTTTACCGAAAGAACCAAGAAACCTATGAATGTCAATTTGCATGTGCATTGTGCACAGCATGCAATCTGACATCAAAGGAAATACAGGTAATTTTTTCCTATTTTCAATTAACTTATGAAAAATTTGCTTTGTTCAATGTTCTGTAACATGAGGCAGAAAAGTACGATTGTGATCGATACACAATGATCGTGCGCATAATAAAGATACGCATACACTAATGATTATTTTAATATACATACCATCAGTTGTGGTTTGAACAATGCAATGATTCATCTGCTAGATCTCATTATTTTGTGTGACAGTGGTTGGATATTTATAGTCATGTTCTTCTATTTGCAAAGTCTAATTGAAAGTAATGCACTGTGCCCTTGGAGGGACACCAGGGCTTAAAGCTCTTTGCGTCCACTGATCCTCCAGAGTGGGATCAGTTGAAGCCAAAATACAAAGTTCCAACACGATATCCCGAGGACGTCCTCGACAGCGCACGGTGGAATCTTCTGGGTTTATTTTTTGACAATTTCCCCAGCCCACGTTGGGGGCCACTCCGCTATATATTTGAGCTCGTGCGTGACTCGACGCGATATTCGGGGGCTGACTTTTTCCAGGTCGGTTTATTGTTTGGTGTGCCTGGAAACACAACGCTCTGCCTATTTTGACAGAATTAGCAGAAGTTGATTTGAAAATTCCCCATCTCTTGTTTACAACTCAAACAAGTTAATTCGGTGAAGCGTAACAACAACATGAACACATGCTGTGTGACTTTAAAAAACACACCTGACAATACATTTACTTTTTGTAAGGTTCCTTTAAAACTGGTTTCAGCCGACAAAATGTGACATCTTTTTTTAAAATTCCAGGTGAATCCAATATAACCAATGTAAATTCACCAATACGTAATCAATAACCATTGGCTCACGGAACCCAGAACGGACACGTTTACGAAATGAAGCAAGAGTTGATCGCCAGGAATGACATTTGACTTGAGCCGCGTCTGTCCTCGTCGAGGTACGTCCTGTCATCATTGTTTCAATTCTTCTCTGTTTGCAGTATAAGGCTGAGTCAACTTCTCTGATCCAGACGTCACCATGCCGTACAAAGGTGAGTGTGGCGACGATGAGGACCCCATGCCATTCCTGAAGCCCACGGATTCGGAGAAGCTGGAGTTCCAAGCCCGTCCCTTTGACATCAAGAAAAACTGTTGGGTCAAAGATGAGAAGGAGGGCTTCATGCAGGCGCTGATCCAGGATGATCACGGAGACAACACCGTGTCCGTCAAGTTTACCGTCAATAATGAGGTTTGTGATTCGGTCGCGTGTTGTAAAAACAACAAAACACAACACGTCGGCTGCTCGACGACAAAATGTTAGGGATGTCTGGGGACATAAAAACAAGGCCGCAATTATAATGTATATTGGGGGGAAACATCCCCCCAATATTAAAATATGCTCAAAATGTTCCCCCCAATATATTGCTATAAAATAGATTTCTGTTTATATGATTGTGGTTATGGTTGTACTTTATAAATTCCTAATCTCTGCCATTACATACAATGAAACAAGAAATGGTAAAAAAAAAAGTAAAACAGAGTAATGTAACACAATACACTATTCGACATTTTGGTTAAAAAAAAAGAAGTCCATCCCATGTGTTAGTGAATTTTTTAATATTTTAGGCAGGAAATTAGTTTTCAAATTTAAATATTTTTCTGGGTTGGGACCCCCAGACACCCTGGAAGATTTGGTCCCCCCCAATGCTGACTCCATGGCTACGGCCTTGCATAAAAGAAAAGCAAAACGAGGGAAGATGCCACGATGCGACGGTTATCGCACCGGGCTTGCGATTCCAAAAGTTGCGGAGCTTCAATCTTTTGGCTCAACGGCGGGAAACATTTGGCTAATGTTTGTTCTAATCCACCGGTCTCTATCCACCCAGCAGCAGAAATGTGTACGGTATTCCCACCTCTTCCAAAGACGTCTGGCCAGCGTAGAAGAGAAGGCCAAAGTAGCCTAGATCCCGTCAGTCAGCAGCAGTGTGGGCGAACAATCGCAGGGCCTGCACCTTTACATTTTTACAATAAAGCTTGTTTTTACTGTCAAGCTTGCTATCACTAAAGCTTGCTACCACAGGACCTCATTCATAGTCACCAGGTAGCTTACGTTTGTGGCTTATTGCAGAACGTCGCTTGTTCTTGTGCGCAGATCGCCAAGGTGAAGAAGGACATCGTGCAGGAGATGAACCCTCCCAAGTTTGAGCAGATAGAAGACATGGCCAACCTCACCTTCCTCAACGAAGCCAGCGTTCTCAACAACCTCAAGGAGAGATACGTCAAAATGCGCATCTACGTGCGTATGATATTTTTGTGAATTGTGTGTGCGCTTTACTTTGTATGGAGGATGGGGAGGGTTTGGGTTTGTTTATACTCGACAAGTCAGATAGACGTTTCATTCAATCACGGATATACACAGCACTGCATAGATTGCTATGCCGTTTGTTGTTTTGTTATCGCAGCAGTTAGTAGTTAGTGGATTTGGGCGATGAGTCGTTGTCAACCTGAGTTCAATCTGGCACATTGTAAATAAAGTATGTTTGGCAGACCCGCATATCACAATGATATGTATAATAATAATAAAAAAATGTTTGCTATTTAAAGGCATTCAGAAGCACATGTAAAGATGAATACATCATCATGTTAACAATGACAGAGAATGTTGTAACATACTTTGTGATGAAAAATTCAGGGTCCATCAGGCCAATTATAATTGTGAACTATGAACAGAGAAAATGTAAAATCACCGTTGTTACTAACATACTGTACAGTAAATGTCACCCACCATACTTCAATTGTGTATTTGTTCATTTGATGCAGGACATTGTTATGATTTAGTGACTTCTCTTTTTAAGAATATGATAAATATGGTAGGATGTGAACATGTTAAATGCCTTTATTTTTATAAAACACCACGAATTGTACAAAACTGATGCTGACTATTTGACCGTCAAGAATGTATTTTTACATCAAGTGCTCAGAGATGCCTTTATTGATGTGAAGTGCACTATACAACAAAAAACCACATTGATCGATGTTAACAGCAATTCTTCAAATTAATAGAACATTTTTTATAAAGAGACCGGGTGTCCGGCAACATTCCCCCGCGAGATAACGGTGCGAAAGAGCCGTGCAGCTCATCGGATATCCTCCAAAGTCGACGTAAAGACTCTGATCGTAAACATTCTGCTGTGTAGATTTGAAGCTTTCGTGACTGCAAGGATTCATATTCTTAGGTTTTTTCGGTAAAGTCACGTAGGTAAAAAATAAATAAATTAATAAAAGTACAATTTTAAATAGCTGTCTCGTGCTGTGACGGTTCCACCTGAAGACGGAAGCTTGTGTTGCCTCCGAAACGTCGTGATTTTTATTTTATTTTTTATTTTACTTTCATTAATGTTAAAAAATGTACCTACGTGACTTTACCGAAAAAACCTAAGAACATTCTGCTGTGTGCAGACCTACTCTGGGCTCTTCTGCGTCACCATCAACCCGTACAAGTGGCTGCCCATATACGGGAGCAGAGTTGCCAAGATGTACCGTGGCAAGAAGCGCAACGAGGTGCCACCTCACCTCTTCTCCATCTCCGACAATGCCTACAGCGACATGCTGATAAGTAAGCGGCTCCGCGGAGCAAAGCCCACCTCCTCACTCCCGCTGCGCGCCGTGCGATTTGCGTTACGATTTTGCCTCGCTCGTGCGCTCGGAATCGCGGCGATGTGCCGGGAAGACAGGAGCACCGACACACTGGAGATTGTCCGCAGATGGAGAAAGGTGAGCGGTTGGGCCTTGGACAGAAGGGGTCAAGAATAAAATAACGGAGCGGCGGCAGAGGGATGGGAATGCGTCCAGGGGGGGGCTGGACGTCCACCAAAGAGATGGAGTGATGAGATGGGTTTTGTGCGCAGGTACTGGATGTATAGTTATGTCGCTGGAATCTTGACAGGTGGCGGTGGCTCGGAAAGGACTTCATCCATCATGGCTAATGATGCAAACTTGTGAATCAACATGCATGGGTATGCACACTCGATAGAGCATCGCCATATTATTGTTGCGTGCATTTTTTTGTAATGATCTCATGTTTTTTTTACCTGCAGATAAAGCCAACCAGTCTATGCTGATTACGTGAGTAATTATTTATGCTGTACATGATTTATTTATATGAGGGTTTGATTCACGGCCAAATGTAGCGTCGCTGGCCAACCACATCTGAACTATTCTAACAGCCCCACTGCACCAACCTGCACTGAACAGCATGGCGAAGTTGGGAGGCCCTCATCCAGCAGTGGATTGAGAAAGGCTTAAACGTTATAATACGAATTATTATTTTATTAAAGGAAAAGCTAGTGAGGCAATAAGAAGCTCAAGAGGCTCCATATTCATGAAAACCTTGAGGTGCATGAAATATCAGCTCAAATTTAATTACTATCACACATTAAAATAAATTAATTTTTATAATGTATATCTTGTTTGTATATCTTCTTTTACCTCACACTACATCCTCTACTTTGTCTAGATGTATCTTATCTCACTACACATGTACCTCTCGTCGCTCTTGTCAATATCTCTTCTGTCATCTCACTCGGATTGTTTGATTTGAAAGGGGGGCACACAACAAGAGAGTTTTGCTACTTAGGGGCCGCAATGGGCTTAAATTTTTTAACGTATTTATTAAAATATTTTATTTGGGTGTCTCTTGACACATACATAGCAAACACATAATGACACGCATACACGCATTTACAATATATAAAATACAATGAACGTCGCACCCAGTGGGATACGTAATAAATACGTGGAAAAATAAATGTTTGACTTACACTGCCGCTTTATGCAGAAGGCACTCTTGCTGTCACCGTTTCAGATTTCGAACGTTGGGGCTGCCACGTGCTATACCGCCTGACGATAGCCTGGTGATGATGATGATGATTACAGTGGTGGTCGCATGCATTTTTTTATTGTATATTTTGTTATTTTCCTTCCCATGTCCCATGGCATCAGCGGGGAATCCGGTGCCGGCAAGACTGAGAACACTAAAAAGGTCATCCAGTACTTTGCCAACATTGGAGGAGGCAACAAACAGATCGACCAGAGCAAGGTGACGGTGCTGTTAGACGACACTTTACACGTACGTGTGGCCATCGTGCTGCATGCGTGGAGCCCTAGGCAGCTTATCTGCGGAGAGAAAAGTCTATCCGCTGCTGCTGCGCTCAAATAGTGCATTGTGGGAACGGTGGTATCGAACTGTTATGTCCGTTGGTAATTAAAGTTATTTTCAAGTTTGTTTTTTTAGATGGTGCTTATCATTATTATTATTACCACATACAGCTTCAACCTCTAGGCATCATGTTTAATATTTAATAATTCATTAAGGCTTGTTTTATTCTCCTTCCAGAACAGTCCCAAATTACATGTCTCCCGCTGCTGGACAACCCTGTTGTGATATTAAGTTTCTTAAATCCCCCCAACCCACCTCTGTCCACCCAGCAGTACGTGACTGGTAAACAGCGTGTGCCACTTGTGCTGGGGTAGAGCGTGGGTACTCTTCCAAGACGTCTGGCCAGCGTGGAAGAGTAGGCCAAATTACCATGTAGAGACCCCTCGAGAGCTCCAGCACATTTGCAAACAATTGCATTGCTCATATACTCTGTATTTTTTTAAATGCATCTATTTTTTGTCGTCTGTTTATCTTTCCTATACTTTGCACTCCCATCGTGTTTGTTTTTGTGTATTGTTTGTTGTTGTAACTTTTTGACCCGCTCCTACTGAACATCTGTGAAATAGGAGCTTTATAGTTCATTGGATTTCTCCAGGATAAATACATATTCTGATTCTGATTTACCTTTCATAACCACGTTAAGACCCCCACATTGGCCGATTCCCTCCGCCATGCTTCACAGATTTGCAATCCCCCCGTGTCCCCTCTCACATGATCACCGCTCACGACCCAGAGCCCGATCAGTCATCTCCGATTGCACAACAGGAAAAACAATTCAATTCAGACACTTTACACATCGAGATTGTGTCGTGAAACAATGCGCCCTTCCCACCCCCGAACTGATAAGTTCCTCTGTATATTAAATGAGGATGGGGTTGGTCACAAAAAAGAATAATCAATTGTGTTTCAATGCTTTGCAATTGGGAATGTGTGTATTTGTGTCTGGTGGAGCCGAGCGTTTGAATCCGGGGGTTTGTGCATCATGGGCATAGCGATTGAAAGAAGAAGAAATTGGATCGTGAGCCACTCGTCCAAGTTTGTGGTCGATGTGTATGACAGCGTTTGCTGCGCTATGGTTATAATGAGACTTTACAATTATTATTTAGCTTCCCATTTATATTTTTGGTCTCTGTTATGAAAAAGCAGAAAGCATACCTGTGCTTTACAACAGCGGCAATCTCACAGTATATTTCAAGTCACTCAACGTAACAAAGGGTAACCTTGCAGACTGTTCTGCTTTTTTGCCTGCAGCAGGCAAAACTTAACGTACTTTTCCTTTCATGCATAGGGCTCCCTGGAGGATCAAATCATCCAGGCCAACCCTGTGCTGGAGGCCTTTGGCAACGCCAAGACCACAAGAAACAACAACTCATCCCGATTTGTAAGTCTTATATTGGTTCGGCTTTTCGATACGGTTTTACTCGAGGGGAAAATAACAGTTTTTGCGTCTCTGGGTGGTGGCGCAGCAGTTCGAGCACGATTGCTACGAAGCCAGTGTCCTGAGACGCACACATGACATGAAAAAACGATGTAAAAAGAGTCATAATTCATTCACTTTGTCTCCACTAAATGTGATCTGTGTATGTTTTAATGCACGCATGCTTCAATGTAGATTCATGCTTTTTTTGCCTTAATAGGGAAAATTCATAAGAATCCATTTCGCCGTGTCTGGAAAACTTTCCG
The DNA here is from genome assembly GCF_015708825.2 of Lethenteron reissneri. Taxonomy (NCBI): domain Eukaryota; kingdom Metazoa; phylum Chordata; class Hyperoartia; order Petromyzontiformes; family Petromyzontidae; genus Lethenteron; species Lethenteron reissneri. The sequence continues at coordinate 11,548,279 of NC_083822.1, forward strand.
GAGCGGATATTGAAACATGTAAGTGCAGCTGCCTTTTAACGCATATTTACTTCTTCATTATACAAGTGACATGTTTGCTAAATTTATATACGCTAATATTATTTTTTTATGATCACTGCTCATTCTGGGACGGTCTGCATTTTTTCCCCAGATCTGCTGGAAAAGTCTCGGGTAATCTCCCAGCAGCCTGCAGAACGAGGCTATCACATCTTCTATCAACTCCTCTCGGGGAAAGTACCCAACCTCCTGGGTGAGGCTTCCAAGACGTTTCTGAAACGGCTAAAATCTTTGACCTTAACAAGCGGTAGATGTAATTTAAATCACGTCGTTTGTGCGTTAATGGTGCCACGGTTTTCATGAGGTAAACCAACGCATGCGTTAATTGTCAGAGCTTTTTTTCTTACACATACAACTGAAAACAATCACCGACATTTTTTTGTTTTTAGTCCAACTTTTCTTGTTAGAACATGCAGTTGCGCTCACGTCTCTACTCTTTTGTCTCGTTTTTATCCATTCAGAGGAAGTCGGTCTGGTCAATAACCCGAAGGAGTATGCCTCCATCTCCCAGGGCGTCACCTCTGTTGAAAACATGGACGACGCCGAAGAAATGATGCTTACCGACGTACGTCGATTTCTAAGCAACGGCGCGGCCTTTTTGTCAGCCTGCGCTCACTGTTCAAAACGTTCACGCGGGGTGGTGGGTTTTTTTCGTGTCGATGCGGCAAAAAAAATGAGTGGCAGATGCGTGTCGCCGCAGCGCCGTGGGTTTCAAAAACGTGTTCGCGCGAAAGCAACCGGCGGTAGGCTCTGTTAAATACTCGACGGTAAAATGTCAGGTTTCTGTACAAGGATACGGATTTTCGTTTATAGAGTGCTTCTATAGCCTTAGCAACTCAAAACGACTCACATCATCCCATCTCAACCATTTCAATGCCCTGCTGCAGTTGAACCAAGGGGATCCCCAGGGGCAGCTCTCCCTATGCCTCACGAGTTATTTACAGCACTGGCATGTGAATGGGCTTTAGTCTGACTGCAAATGGCACTTGAGTCTGCCATTTGGGGCCGATGAATGATCTGCTCCCTAAATGTTGGTGGCACACGCAATAGCGGGCCAATCTCTATTCCAAGTGCTGCATTGTGGGTATTAGAAACGTGGTGAGCATTATAATTATTGTGGATTGAGTTCTGTGGTATCATCAAGGTGATGGTTTAATGTTCAAGACAAATTTTGGTCCAGCTGGTTCACAAGTTGATAACTAAACAATACATGCTGGTAGGTGATGGTTTGAGCCTGGTCACCTATGGCTGAACAAAACACAATTGCGTTAACATTGGCTATGCATTAAATTTCGATTTAAAGCTTTCGCGACTGCGGGGATTCATCTTCTTGGTTCTTTCGGTAAAGTCACGTAGAAGGAAAATAATAAAATAATAAAAATAAAACATAATAAAATAATTCTCACGACGTTTCGGCCACAACGCAAGCAGCCAATTCAGACTCTGTCTACTTGACAGACCTGTTCTCCACCTGAAGACGGCTGCTTGCGTTGTGGCTGAAACGTCGTGAGAATTATTTTATTATGTTTTATTTTTATTATTTTATTATTTTCCTTCTACGTGACTTTACCGATAGAACCAAGAAGATTGGCTATGCACTTCATTTGTGTAGTTCCTCGCCGTGGCTTACATCAACCATGAGTGATGCCTGAACCAGGCTGGCCTCACTCATGCCACCAACACGCACTCACCAGCATGGAAAAGTGTGGGCAAATAAACCACACGTGACTGATGAGGTGTGGGCAGGCCTTCGTCCAGCAGTGGATTGACCATGGCCTGTAATTATTCGAATTATTATATAATGTTACCACAACAACAAAAAATAATGGTGCAAGGCCATAATTTTCAGGTCGTAACTAAAAACCTTGTTTTGGAGTATTTGCCTGCTATAAACGTCCACGTGATGACTCGTCACTTCGTTGAGCTCTCATTTTCGATAGCGAGGCCACTTCTTATAAAGAGCTGCAGAGCTCAGTGGGCCTTACCTGGTTAGATAAACATAATAAAGTCACTGTATGCGTTGGGTATAAACATGATATGTGGACACTACGGATAGTCTCTTTGGGAACGTTAAATCAAGTCTGAAGATAAGCATTAGGTCACTGTCGAGAACATAAGTAGCAAAATAAATAAGCGGACAATAAGCTTCCTTCACATATCGGTCCATCAAACGAAGACCCATATATAACGGAGAGGGTCCTTACTTAGTAACATTTGTCCGTTCACTAGGATTGGTTCAAACAAGACTGACTTTGCTGATGAGACACCGTTGAAACCGCTCCATAGTTTGATTGTGTCTAAACCAATTTTGCAGAACTTACGCACACCGAGAAAGCCACGTGGCTGATGTGAAGCGTCGAGGGACGTGTACGTGAAGGGAGGGCATTGTCTTGCTTGCTTGTTTTGTCACAAACCAGACGGCAGTGGCTTCTAGGAGGTGGCCAATATGACGCTTGCCACAGACTGTCGAGGCAGCGAGCCAAAAACAACACTGCACTTGTGACTCTTCTTGACAGGTGTTTAACATACGGCGAACAGCAAAGTAGGAAAATACACACGTGTTTTTTTTTTACACGTGGCAATGTGAAAAATATTTTTTTCATCATTATTATTATTATCAATGGATTAAATAAACAATGATAGAGTAGGAAAATACACACGTGTTTTTTTTTTACACGTGGCAATGTGCAACACTCTTTTTTGTTGTTTTTATTATCATCGTTAGAGTAGACTAACAATGATGGCTGTCCAAAAAGACAAATCCACGTGTGTCATTTCTGTTTAAAATATATATTTGCAAACACTACTGTTATTATTCCGAGGTCATCATAACTTGTTACTTAACACGTCTAATCTTACTTTTTCAACTACTAATAATATATGGTTATATAAAATATAAGCGTCGATGTTCATTACAAAAATTGGTGGCTATTATCACTGGCAGAGCCAGTTGGGAGGGGTGGCACGTGCCCCCCCAATGATCAGATCGAAATCCCTAATTTCGATCGGATCATTGGGGTTTATTAGTAATAAATCGGCATTTTGCGACCCCCACTGCCACTGTGTATCATATATTATGTGCTATGGACTCTATGAGTTGATAGGACAATAGTCTGAGTCCATCATTGGCAATAAGTAACGGCAAAGCAGTTATAAGTGACTCACAGAATTGTGCGCAGTTTCGTATTCAGTTCACGACATCCCTGAAGGCATCAACAGCTTCAGCGAGCGCGATGCCGATCACACAACGCGGTTCGAATTCGACCCTCGATCGATGGCTGCGCCATCGCCGCACACGCGTCGAAGAAACAAGTCCTTACTTACTAACAACTCCTCTATCATGTTTCATTGCTGGAGGGGTTGCCCCCCTTACCTGAAAATCCTGGCTCCGCCATTGGCTATTACGTTCATTGATCTTAAGAAGATACAAAAAAAGTGCGTTTGCAAATGGTTTGTTTTGTTTTTGAGATGTCTTCTTTCCTGTTGCTTGTTTGGCAGGAAGCCTTTGATGTGTTGGGCTTCACTCCGGAAGAAAAGATGAGTCTGTACAAATTGACGGGCGGGATCATGCACTTCGGCAACATGAAGTTTCGGCAGAAGCCCCGAGAGGAGCAGGCGGAGGTCGATGGCACAGAAGGTTTGCTATGTGGCCCTTTTGCTTTGTGCACTGGACGTTTCGTCGTGCCAGAGAACGTATTGTCTGTGAGTCTCGCAGCAAACTTCATGTGCAATGGTTTTTAATGATCTCCCGGCTGGTTCATGTGCATCGCAGGTGGTATGCAGCAACGGGATAGTGCATCTTTGTTTGTTTATTTTCATGATAAATTTGCCCCTTTAAAAAAAGATAGTACAAAGTCGCTTCCTAAATTGGCCCTCGGAATAAAAAAAAAAATAACTCCGTGATGCAGCCGGTGACCTCCACATGGCATTATCTCAAACAATACACAACTGAATGTCAATATAAACTCTAAAGCTGCATACTGAGCGAAGGCACGACGTGGTCACTATTTGATGGAGGTCTTGCAGGAAGCATTGACCACGAGTAGGTCGTCGTACTGAGAAAATTATTCCATTCAGCATCCTAGCCACGGTGCATCTCTCCGACGACAGATTAAATAGCAGTCAGCTGTGCCTTGCCCATCCATCCCAAAGGCCAATTCCTTGCCTCCAATGAATGTTTTGCCCCCCCCCCTTCCCCGCCCCGCAGAAGCTAAGATTCCATTGTCTGTTCACAACCGTTAGTCCAGGCGATGTTCTTAGTCACTGTTGCGATGCGAATCTTAAACGTTGTCACACATTCTTAGACGAATCGTTCAAGATTGTGAGTTACTATTGTATCATGAACCACCAACCCCTCTAAGAAGTAGAAATGTGAACATTGTTTCGGTGAGTATTGGGTTGTATTTTATTCACTTCACAGGTAATGTTTTTTTGGTTCTTGTCAACCACTCAAATATTTAATTGAAACGAAAAAGTATCATGTTTCATAAGTATATTGAATTACACATCATGCTACACGTGCCATTGTTATGATTAAAAGGTTTTTTTTTTAATGCAAAATGACAAAGGCATTGGGAGAAAAACTACACTGCCTAAAATGTCTGAATGACAAACTATTTCCAATTACATTGATTGTTATTCCCATTGAAGAAATGTGTTTATTCATAATGATAACATTATAACACCAATTATTATAGAAAGCTAAAGTGAGTCTCAAGGCACCAGGTCAGGAGATTCCTGCATTCACATCTTTGGCAATTCTTAAAATCAGCAGAGGTAGAGAACTCATCAGGACTTCTGATTATCGCATCCTCTCAACTTGACTAAATAAATAAAGCTCTGTTAAGTATGATAAATGTATGCACTTATGCAATTTCTACTTGTATGCTTTCATTTATTTTGATGTATTTGTTTTTCGCGGCTTGCCAACCTTTTTTTCTATTTTGCACTCCGATTGTTTGTTGCATTGCTTGTTGTCATAACTTGCTGAGCCGCCCCGACTGGATATCTGCTTTGTAGCTAATTGGCCTCCTCCGGTATAAACAAATTAAAGAAGGAAAACACGAATGTTATGCAACAAATGTATAACGTATATGTATCCGTAAGTAAAAGCAATAATGCATGCAGTACCTTTAAACAAATTGAATGTATGTATTGTTAAAGGGAAACTAAAATTAGTTATCTCGCTAGAAGTCAACCGTGGTTACCAGAGGAATGTGGACATGTCCATGACTGGGCTGGGCTGTAAACAGGAGATCGGCACAGCCTCATTCCTCATTCGATGATGAAAGCCACGAGCAATGATTGACATTTAATTTGAAAAACGCTCACTCACATTCATAAAACACGTTTCTTGCCCCGTTGGTGTGGCGTTCTGCTTTGATGGTGTGTAGTGGCGGACCGAGTGGCTTGCCTGGCAGGGATTGACTCAAGCGAGCTGCAAAAGGGCATCACGCGGCCCAAAGTCAAGGTTGGAAATGAATACGTGCAGAAGAGCCAAAACATGGATCAGGTATGATATGAAGGTTACACCGTGCCAGATAACCGTTTTGTCTATGTGCTATTGTCGATAAGAAAAAAATATTTATAACAGCTCGCTGCCCCTTCTCATGTTCAGTTGTGCAAGGGTGTTGCAATCATTAATCACGTCTGTTATCGAGTATCATCGTCTGGCGGGGAATGGAACATACTGCATTAGTAGCAGGGCCTTGCCTCACTCGCTTTGCATTTTTTTTGTACTAAAATCACACTTTCTAGATTTGAAGTTTTCGTGAGTGCAAGGATCCATACTCTTTGGTTTCTTCGGTAAAGTCACGTAGGTAAAAAAAATTAATAAATTAAATCACGACGTTTCGGGCGCAATGCAAGCGTCCTTCTTCAGGTGGGGACAACGTAGTGAAAGCACACCGTTATTTAATTTATTTAAAATGTTTACCTCCGTGACTTTACCGAAAAAAGCAAAGAGTATAAATTCACACTGACATATGTTACAAAATCATCTAATTCAATACCCTTGCAGAACAGCCCTAATTATGTCGTAATTAACTTTTTCACGTGAACCCCGTGAGGTATGGTGAATGTGCACTCACTTTAAAACACACAGCTGGTAACTCGAATTGATGCCCGTACAAATGTATCGTGGGGTTTTTTGACAAAGCAAGTATATATTTATAGATCCTGGCTCTGTTTACCTTCAGGAGAAAACGCAGAAGAGCGTCTGAAAGTGCACGCGTGTTTTTTCTTTCTCAGACCGGAATAATGACGGCTACTTTTGGATGTTGACTCCGTATTTCCATTCCCCCCCCCCCCCCCCCCGTGTTTTTTGTACTTGTCTCAAAAGTGCGTGTCCTCGATCGGTGCCTTGGCCAAAGCCATCTACGACAGAATGTTCAAGTGGCTGGTGGCTCGCGTCAACAAAACCCTTGACACAACCAAGCCGCGGCAATACTTCATCGGCGTGCTGGACATCGCTGGCTTTGAGATCTTTGAGGTGAATGTCTGCGTCCGTTTGTCTCCTACACCGCTGTGTGCGTCAGCCGCTTGCCTTCCACATGTTACACCGCCTGGAATCGGGATGCATTTGCCCCGTTGTGTGCCTAGAGCAGTGGCTCTCAACCGGGGGCACGTGGACCTCTGACCCCTGGAGTCCACGTGAGGGTGATGTATAAACGTGTGACATTACATCACCGTGCACGAGAGTCATTGGTGAATGGTCACGTGAGAATTTGGCGATGTAAAATAGCTGAGACACAATATCAATCCACATGGTAACCGAGAACAATATGAAAGACCTTTCTAAACTCGTTGATGGTAAACGATGCGTGTTTACAAGAGGACCCAGCAAAGCGCAAACAAATGATGTCACGCGCGCAGCGTCCGCGTTGATTTTTTTTATTCTTTTACACGCTTTTTATGAACTCGCTCTGTCTGTTGTTGTTGTTGTGTTCTCAAATCTTGTAACTCAATTTTAACCCACTTCCCAATGTGGTATCGACTGCAAACTTCGTATACTTATGTCATACTGATGACAATACTATATTCTATCATAAAAAAATAATATATATTTTTTAACATTCTTTTTTATATGTAATGTTTCGGCTTGGGTCTAATTGGCCACGGTCAACTGACGTTGGCTGTAATTGGCCACGGTCCCTTACGTTATGGCAAGCTTCGGGGCCACTTCCTAGAGTCTTGGAGTTCTGCCATTACTAGTAAATATCATTAAAGCGTGTATTTTTTTAAAAATGTATTTTAAATATTGCTTATTATTCGCTTGCAGTCACTCGCGAGTTAGGGACACCTCACAAAATGGACAATTGGTTAAAATATTTACGTTCATTGTTCATAACATTTATTTCTCAGAACCATGTTGGGGGTCAGGCAAGACGGGGTGGGTTACTCGGTTGTAACAAGATTCAACAAGGGGAGTTACAGCAGCCAAACAAACGTTGAGAACCACTGCCCTCGAGCAATAATAATAATAATTAGTCTGGAATGCTACGTGACTATCATTTTTAATAGAGGTTTTTTTTTTGTTAGATCGCGTAAATATATAAATGTGTTGTTAAACCCGCCACCCACCGACACAGCCAACTCGTAAGGGTTGTCACGTAAACAGAACGTGCCAATTCGTCACTAGTACAGCAACACCGGTGTGGTGGAGAGCCAAGCCACAACATTTACAATCTGAGTACGACGTGCGTTAAACTAACTATCATTTTGTTGACGGGGGAAAAACACGAATAACAGTAAAGGACACATCCTTTATGGCTCGGCTCGAAACGCGGCCAGCCCCATAAAGTGTGGCCAGGCCCTGAATATATATTAGATGTTGAATGCTGTGTGTCCTGCAATACCCACACCTATTAGCAAAGTTCTGCAGTGTAGAGTAACACATTTGTCCGTACAACGTGAATCATTAACCTGGTGAGTTATGTTGATTGAAAGCCCTTCTCTCCACCTGTTGTTTAGATATCACCCACTGAGGATTATTACGTTTGTCTTCAACTTCAGAGTCAAACCTCTGCCAGCTAGACACACTGGGGTGAGATGCATGCTGGGTATAGGCACTATCCGGCATACTGCAACGTAATTGATACCAATGCGTGCATGTAATTAAAATGTAATGCAGTTTTCATCAAAGAAATGTGATTGACAAGGAATGACAGTCGACTGTATAAATACACAATGTACATTTTTGTTGCAATTGAATAGCTAGCGAATCACAGCTGTGCAGTTTAATCTGGGCCACCGTCACTGTGAAGCAGATGATGAAGCTAGGCCCAATGTTTAGTGGTTGTGGGAGGTTGCTGGGCTTGAAGCATTTTTATTGGGTTTATATAATAATGGAACCCAAAACATTGTGCAAAATCCAGAGCACTAGCAACGTACACAGCATCCAGCATAATGGATTTCAGAACCCCATGCAACAGACAAGCAGAGATGTATAGCATTTCTACGTACGTATCAATGTCATCCTGGACACCCGTGCATATGAGATGTTCCATTTGGAGGGATTTTTCCAGGTGAAATATTTTCGTGAATAAAATGAAATTAAAGTGTACACGGTGTAGATTGTCGCTTTAGAATCGCGAGTGCACACACGCTGCCACGATTCAATCACGCGCACACGCAACTCAGAACAATGGCACCTGCAGAAAGTGGGAGCACAGTACTTAGTGTTATATGGCTCAAAGGTTGAAACTGGAAAATCCTAATGGGTTCTAAACGTGAGTGAGTGACGATGCCGATATTGATAGCGACGATGACTTCGTTTGTGATGACGACGACGATGATGACGATGATTATGGTTGTGTCGCCAACGTGCCTGCGTGAAGTTCAACAGCTTCGAGCAGCTGTGCATCAACTTCACCAACGAGAAGCTGCAGCAGTTCTTCAACCACCACATGTTCGTGCTGGAGCAGGAGGAGTACAAGAAGGAGGGCATCGACTGGGTCTTCATCGACTTCGGCCTCGATCTCGCTGCCTGCATTGACCTCCTGGAGAAGGTTTCATGTCCAAATTTCAATTTGCCTTACACTTTACTTGTGTGTGTGTGTATAGTGCCATAAGCGTGCCATAAGCATGCAACGTGTATCCAATCCTGAGATTCGCTTCTTTACAAATGGCTGTATGGGAAAATGTCCCTGGCATTTCAGCATTCCAATGCGCGCCATGGCCAGATGCATGTTGTGCGGTGTGCGTTTATTGTGTTTGTTATTGCTGTTGATTGGAAAAACAAGTTCTGGGCTGTTTCGCAGAGTTACGAACAGGCCCAGTAATGAACGCGGCCTGAGCAGTATGAATTTCCATGCTGAGCGGCAGAGGCAGCGCTCATAAATACATCTTGATGCGAAGCTCTTCCTGAATCCCAATTAAACCAAAGCAATTACCAATGGACATAAAATTCACAACAACGAGGCTGCCCACATTCATCATGGCCAATTGAGATTGCCTCCAAAGACAAAGATCCCCCGTATAGCCTGTAACAGACGGTTGTGGCAAGTGCTGTTAACGAGCACCTATGAAGGCCGGCACGGCACACGAAGGGGTGGGTGGTGAGCACCATAAACGGCCGCCTTTGTCTCCCCAATGCCGTTAGTTTGCATTTATGTTGAACTTCTTTCGCACCATATGTAGCCAACCGTGCAAATCGGAGGTTAGCACTCACTTAACGCTAAAAGTCGACCTCGGGGAGGCCCAGGACCGGTTCAAATAATTGTCACCGATGTTGGCCTTGAGCGAGACTCGAACTTGGGTCACGGGGTTCATTCGTGCAGTGTCGCGCTAACCGCTTCACGGTGCTAACGAACCAAGCGGCAGTGCAGCGCTAACCGCTAACCGCGACACTGCCACCCCAGCCCACCTTTAACGTGCGGTTCGCTTTTTTTTTCCAGCAATTTCTATTTTTAACGTACTTCTCCCCTGCGCAGCCGATGGGCATCTTCTCCATCCTGGAGGAGCAGTGCGTCTTCCCCAAGGCCACGGACGCCAGCTTCAAGGCGGCCATGTACGACAACCACCTGGGCAAGTCTGCGCCATTCCAGAAGCCCAAGGCGGGCAAGAAGGCTGGGCAAGAGGCCACCTTCGAACTCCTGCACTACGCCGGCACGGTAAAAAGGCATCCCGACAAAGCGTGCACACGAGTCGTGCATAAGCTGAGCGCGTGATGGCTCAGGTTACAGTCACCATCGGGCAGCCACTGTCAAATTGGCTTTGTCCGCCAAGCCCAACGTGGGAATTTTGACTAAAGAGATTTAATGGACGGGGTTTAGTGGTTGTGGGTGAATGAAGAACGCTGATGTCATGTTCGTGATGCATCCGTCCGTCCGATCGATCAGCTAATGACCTTCACTCTTGAGTCACCCAGCTTCGCTGGCAACGGCACTTCAAGTTTTCTAACATCAAATGTAATTGCGTGGGGGCGAAGCTTTATAGCGTGCTGTTACATTTCACAAGGGGCTGGTCTTGTTAACTTTCTATAGGGCTTCGCAGGGTCACTCTGTCACACCGGCACCCGTTGCGCTTTGCAATTGTGCCGCTGTGTAAATTTAGTGGTTAATTCAATTACCCCCGCGCTGTTGGGAGGTCGCCAGGTTATCTCAGGGGTCCGGAGCGCAGAGACGGCGGTGCGTAGAGCCCGCGCTTGAATCAGGTCGTGATTGAACCGGGCTATCGAGTGTAATCATGAGTCGGTTGCCTCAGGCTAGCTACCAAAATGCCTGCATGAAAATTTAAAAACACGAAAAAGGACGCAGCGTGACATTTGTGTGCTGCACTTCCATTTGGCCAAATTTCTGGCGATGAGAATGAATAAAATACCGTCTTGACTGTCAATGCGACAAACATGACTCTGTGCCAAAGCGTGCATGAAAGTGCTGCCCCCTCGTGTTTAACTCCGATTACTTGACGAGATCTCCTAAATTCTGTGACTATCTCCTTACAACGGATCGTCGGGGAGAGCAGAGAAAGCGCTTCAAGGATGTCCCTTCGTCAAGAACAACTTGAAGAAGGGCACCAACTCATGGATAACCTCAGCAAAGGCGGTCGGGCGTGGTGCTGGCCACCCACCCCCTCGTGTTCTGTTCCGGCCTTCATAGGTGCTCGCTAACAGCACTTGCCCCAACAGTCTGTTAAGACTATACGGGGGGATTTTTGTCTTTGGGGAGGGGGGGTCGGGAGAAATGCACTTCTCTTGAAAATTGGGGACGAACTGATTTAACATATAAACACGTAAAACTGCGTCGTCTCCCAGGTGGGCTACAACACGCAGGGGTGGCTTGAGAAGAACAAGGACCCGCTGAATGAGACGGTGGTGAGCCTCTTCCAGAACTCCAGCATGCCCCTTCTGTCAGTACTCTTCAAGGAGGAAGAGGCAGCAGGTGATGCCCGCAACGAGGTGCCGCGAGGCAAACGCAACCCCTTGTCAGACCAATTCGGACATTATTGGTCACCTCCATGCCACCTTGTGCATCTCAACGTTCATCCTACAAAGTCCCATCACAAGAGAGAAACACAAACAAACAGACACAATACATGTTGTTGCCCGTATTGCAACGGCTGCATGCCGTATGGACCTGAAAACTCAATTTCCCTGCACAGTAATAACCCGTATGGGTTGACAGCTGTTCGTATGCCCGAGTGTACGCCAATGTCGTTTTGGCAGGAACCTCTCGCTCGCCAATCAAGGACGGGGCGCTGTGTGGTGCAGTCCCGTCAGCGCACCGCACTCCCAGGGCCACTTGCCCCAGGAGTCAGCTTTGTCTGCGTCTCTGCTCGCTACTAACCGCACTTGCCCCAGCAACCTGTTAGAGGCTACACAGGGGAGATTTGTCTGCGTCTCTGCTCCCTACTAACCACACTTGTCCCAGCAGTCTGACAGAGGCTACACAGGGGAGCTTTGTCTGCGTCTCTGCTCGCTACTAACCGCACTTGCCCCGCAGTTTATTCGAGGCTACACGGGGAAGCTTTGTCTGCGTCTCTGCTCGCTACTAACCGCACTTGCCCCAGCAGCCTGTTAGATGCTGCGTTAAAGTATGCATACGTACAGTAAGCGACATTTCAGACGCTTCTTCAGGCACAAATGTGCTATGAAGTGGGCCATTGCCCAGAACGTCGCCCATCACATATCAATTATAATTGATATGTAATCAATTGTAATGATTTGATTACATATTGGTGCCACAGTTACGTGGTGGGGTAGATTTTTCTCCGGGCCCTCCGGTTTTTCCCTCTACATTTAGAATCAACGTCACGCGTTCATAGTATTTGGCTGCTATACATTTCCACGTGATAAGCCACTTCGTTGGGCTATTATTTGTGGTCAGGTCGCTTCTGAAAAAGAGCTACATAGCTCAGTGGGCCTTACCGGGTAAAATAAAACATAGTTTGATTTTTATTTTAGTTTTTTTTTCATTCCCAGCTAGAGCTAACAGCGGTGGTGAGTGATATTTTAACCAGTCCTTGGCCTCGCCACCCATGCCCTCCACCAATCCACACTGACCAGCGTGATGAAGAACGGCCAAATGACCTCCAAGACCGACACGGCATGCGGAGGCCTTCATCCAGCAGTGGCATGATGAAGTGGTTGAGATCGTTGTTTATGATTGTGAATATGTCTATTTACGCAATTTTTGGCGTAAATCTACCCCTTGTTTCCGTTACTAACTGTGGTAAAAATCAGCTAACGTGATGCATTTTTAACATTACATCAACATTGATAACATAATAAAGCAACAGTGGCACTTAATAACCACAGATAGCACATACACGGTTGCGCCATTGAACAGTAAGCGAGTGACTTTTCAAATAATGACTGTGTACGTCACTGTTCTGTTCTAAAAATACCTTGTGATGAATTTCGAGTTAAAGCTTTCGTGACTGCAGAGATTCATCTTCTTGGTTCTTTCGGTAAAGTCACGTAGAAGGGAAATAATAAAATTAAAACATAATAAAATAATTATCACGACGTTTCGGCCACAACGCAAGCAGCCGTCCTCAGGTGAAGAACAGGTCTGTCGGAAAGACAGCGTCTGAATGGGCACCAACAGGCTTGGCAGCGTATATTTAAGCTCGTGATGGTTAATTAATGATTTAGAATATGTAACTGGGGTTTGTTGTAACGCGTTTATTTTGTCAAAACCACAATGCACAGGCGCAACTGGCACAAGAGCGGAGTCATCGCTGTGAAAGCGACGCGTCGTTCCTTTATCTTGTCGCATCTATTTTTACTCCCCCCCAGCCGGCGCCAAGCAAAAGCAGAAGAAAGGATCGGCCTTCCAGACCGTATCAGTGTTTTATAGAGTGAGTTCACCTTCCTTTATATAATCCAGCTTTTGTCTAAGTGTGTGCTGCACAAGCACAAAAGAGCCTTTTTCGAAATGTTTTGCCTTTAATATAATTTGTATTGCCATGGAAAGGGGCCATTGCCCAAAATGTTTGCCTATTTTCGTATATATATGTTTTCCTTCTTTAAAGCGTGGGCTTGTTTTTTGACAATCCAACTGGATAATCGGCACAACTTGCACGCTTTTTCACCACTGTCATTTTCATCTTTCATATTCAATCTCGAAGACAGAGAGCGGATCGATTTTATTTTTTTCAGCAGGAAGGACCCAATGAGTTGTTAAGCCCTATTTTACAGGCGTCCTGCGACGGGTACAGACGTTATACAGAACATATCTTAGCAACGTAATCGCGGTTACATAGGTTACGATGCATCCAGTAAGAATCTGCTGTAATGATATATCACACGCGGTGTGCTCTCTGTAGAGACAATTTGTGTTTCCCACTGCTGCGTTCTGCAATCCAGGAGCAGCTGAACAAGCTCATGGCGACTCTTCACAGCACCTCTCCTCACTTTGTCCGCTGCATAGTCCCCAATGAGTTCAAGAAATCAGGTGAGCCAAGTCTCATCGATAATAAACTACCGCTGATTTATTAAAGTGTAATGCGTGCAGGCTTTCGTGATTAATATTATGATTCGGAATACATTTCTTGGGGCCAGAGCACGGTAAGGAGAATGTGTGTCCTGTACCCTCCTCCGTCCAAAGACAGCCGATTAATAACAACGCTGTCACGCGATAAACAGGCAAAGCGATTCATCTTCTTGGTTCTTTCGGTAAAGTCACGTAGAAGGGAAATAATAAAATAATAAAAATAAAACATTATAAAATAATTCTCACGACGTTTCGGCCACAACGCAAGCAGCCGTCCTCAGGTGAAGGACGGCTGCTTGCGTTGTGGCCGAAACGTCGTGAGAATTATTTTATTATGTTTTATTTTCTACGTGACTTTACCGAAAGAACCAAGAAGATGAATCCCTGCAGTCACGAAAGCTTTAAATCGAAAAAAAAAGGCAAAGCAATGTATCACCGCTTCGGAAGCACCACCGCTGTTGTTGGAGAGGAATCCATGCACATTTTACAATTGGGTACCACGTTCCGCCGGTCGTCATGACCAGCATCCTCATGTGATCTGACCCAACACAATAATTGTGCATAATTATTGAAGTGTGTTCGTCACTCTGCTTGTAACTCAAAACCAAATGTAAAACGAGGATGAGCAACGAACTAAAAGTAAGCAAAAAAAGCAACATTTCCATGTTGCACGTGTTTTTTTTTTGTATTTCAAAAAGCGTGACCTGACCTGGAGAGCAGGCAATACCGTTTCAAGGGGCCATTGGTCCGTTGTGATTACTTTCTCGGAACACCTATGGGTGGATGTCTGAATTACTATATTTTTCAAATCATCGTCCGTCATACTGCTACCGATGTGGGAAAAAGATGCTTCTCCATTATTCTGCTTTTAACGAATGAAATAAAACTACAGTGGTACAATAATCGTTCCCTGTGTGCACGGGATAGCCTTCCTATGCGCTGGGCTGCAGTGGCGAGACCCTGGCGTTTATCCGCCTGGGGTCAGTGGGGCATTGACCTGGCCGAGTGAACCGCAGACGTTTGCGGTTCAAGCCCACGTGTCCGTCCCGTTGAAGACTGTGCGTGCATTGACCAAAACATATTTTCGCCTTCTGCTTCACAGTGGATGACTGAGATCATAGTAAAACAAAATATATATATAAGGAGATGTTTTGAAAACTGTCCTTCCGCTTTGAAGAAGAGCCTTACCTGAAACTTTGTCTTCTGTATACTTTTGTATTGCTCTGGAGAAGAGGTTGTAAGCCGTGTGTGGCGGCCAATTTTTTTTTATTTCGTTCAATTTTGAAAATTACTTTCAAATTACAGTTGAGTAAAGGCAAGCGCACAGCAACGTTGGCCGTCTTGTGTAAAACGACTGCAGACTATGATTGTCTATAACACGTGGCGCCTTCTTTTATATAGCCTTGCACTATAAAGAATGGCACAAACACCAAAAGTGCTTTTGAATTCATTTCTATTCAAGTTGAAATCTTTCCTGACACCTTCCTTGCTCGACAGGGCAGTGCATGTATAATTTTACCCGGCACTTTTTGAGGCACTGTTGGTAGATCATGCAGAAGGGATCGCGTGACGTGATCACAGATTGGCAGGTCTACGAAAAGCCAGGACAGTAAATATGTTACTCACATAACCAGGTAAGGCCCACTGAGCTACGTAGCTCTTTTTCAGAAGCGACCTGGCCACAAATGACAGCTCAACGAAGTGGCTTGTCACGTGGAAATTTATAGCGGCAACCAAATATTCAACATACCTGGCGAGACGGCCCAGCACGTTGGCCGCTTGCAGTTAACGGTTCGAATCCAGCGGCCGCCCTGATTAATACTGCAAGTGTAATCATAATAATTAATGTGTGCCGACGTCAGGGTCATAATTTCCCATATTCGAAAATTACCTGCAAATTTACTCGATTGGAATTCTACTTAGCGACTATTGCCACGTACTGGCAGACTCATGCACGAGCTCACTCTTGCAAACGAGACTCATCCTGAACTCTTGATTTCTCAACTGGTTCAACAAAATACACTTAACCTAAGTTAACCGTCATCCGTAGGCTTTTTTTTTACCGTGCGCTGTTTTTTTTCCCACATGCAAACATTCTCGTTAAAATACCCAACGCTCCTGAACAAGTATTGACCAACCCTGTGGCGTGACCTTGTTTAAAGGGGGAGGGTGGGGTGGGGGTATACAAAAACCCAGGGGCGGGTGGTGGGGAGTACACGACACAGTCAGCAAGGTTGGCACGTACGGTGCGAAAAAAGTTCAACATATCAACGTAAACAAGCTGCAAACAAATGTGAAGCGGATCGAAAACGATACGATCTGCATTTGCCTATCGTGCATGATGCTCCAGCTCTTCAATGGATTGCGTTAACTCCACTGGCCGGTAGGCAAATAGCAGTGGCAAGACAGCGGAATCTTCGTGTAGAGTCGGAATCAGGGCCAGTGACGCAGCTGAAGGAAGCTGGTCCTTGGGAGGGAGGGGAGGGAGGGGAGGGAGTGGAGGGAGGTAGGGGAGGGGAGGGTAGGGTAGGAAGGGGGGGAGTGAGGGGGGGAGGGAGGGGAGGGAGGGGCCTTTTTAGCCACCCCAGACCCGTCCAGATCTTGGGACATTCAGTTTTTCAAGGTTACATGAAAACAACAACAATTATTCTTAAGTGCTGAAATGCATCATGATTTATGCAAATGTTCTTTATTTTCAAGTCATTGCGAGTGAATTATTCTCACCGTATAACAAGTGAATGGAAGGTCAATAAAAAAAACCTGGAATAAGCAATGAATCTAGAAGTTGGCAGTTAATGTCATCCTGCCATTCACATGTGTAAAATGTTCGGGGCACACCAGATGTCAGAGGCTGTAACCATCAAGCAACACTGCAGCAGTTGTAAACCAAGAGCGATATTGCTTTTGCACAAATTGGCAATTTTTATTTCCTAAAAATAAACACTATCTGTAAAATGATGCAACTAAACGCAACGACTAGGAGCAAAATAAGCCGATAAAAAAAATCTTAAATTCCAATTTGGAATTGAAATCAGTTTAACCACACACTTTAAGTGCATACATACTGTACATACGAGTATAACACACAAGCAGATCTCTGTTTTCAGCCACGGAAATATCTCAACGTTTCCAGATTTCTTTTAACACCATAGACATGGAATTGAGCTTGGCTTAAGACGTCCATCACATAATTTGAGGCTTGTGGGCAATTAGAATTTCCATTCTAGCAAAGTACGATTCGTCGAAATCCTAATGCCGTCCTGCAGAGACAGGCGGCTGCATTCCTTGAAGTCACATTCTTTTTTTGCGCGGAGGTTTGCGTGAACGCGACGTGCGGCCCACACAGTTGCCCCGTCGCCTCTGTGTTCTTGCTGCTGTGTGATCTAACGGCCTCTGGCCTGACCTTCACGCAGGCATGGTGGACGCTCACCTCATCCTGCACCAGCTGGCCTGCAACGGCGTGCTGGAGGGCATCCGTATCTGTCGCAAAGGCTTCCCCAACAGAACTCTGTACCCCGAGTTTGTGCAGCGGTAAGCCTGACCACCCATCCCGTTGCTGCCAGCAAATCACAATTGCCTCCGTGACAGAGGTCGCAACCGGGTACCCGATACCCGTACCCTACCCGATACCCAGCTACCCGTACCCGGCCAGGTACGGGTACCCA
This sequence comes from Lethenteron reissneri, assembly GCF_015708825.2. Lineage (NCBI taxonomy): Eukaryota > Metazoa > Chordata > Hyperoartia > Petromyzontiformes > Petromyzontidae > Lethenteron > Lethenteron reissneri. The sequence goes on from NC_083822.1 coordinate 11,565,938, forward strand.
TTTGCGACCCTGGTGCGGCCGGATACGGGTACGGGTAGGCCGTGAGTCACTGGTGAGTAACCGTTTGTCACTCATTTCAGGTAGGGTACGGGTAGGGAACGGGTACCCGTACCCGGCCAGGTACTGGTACCCATTTGCGACCCTGGTGCGGCCAGGTACGTGTACGGGTAAGGAATCAAAATCCGTTTGCGACCTCTGCTCCGTGATCAAAGAGACGTCGGAAGGTGCGCGCATCTGCTCAGGGGCGGGGAGATGGCCGAGACGTGAAAGCACGTTCGCCACTTGTTGCATCGTTGCTGTTGGAGCCCAGCGGCCACCCTGGGTAACACAGTGGAGGAATTAAACTTGAATACTTGCATTCTGCTTCGTGGTGAACGTCAACGACCTCATGACGTTCTATTTTTTTTTTTTAGTAGGCTATGTGTGCCAGTGTCATAGTTCAACTTGGCAAAATTACCAAAATTACTGAATATTAAACTAGATTCGAATATTACTTAAATGTGGAAAAAACAGCATAGTAACAATGCCCCCCACTGCTAAACCAAGGCCCATTTGCAAGGCCATCTTGAGTCACATAGGGAGATCTGCCGTTCGGGGTCTCCTTGGCCATACTGCAGTAGGGCATGGTCGAGATCAGATGTGATAAAGCGCATTGAGTTGGTGAGACATTTGAGTGCATTACAAATGCAAATTCCTAAGCTTAAATGCAAATCCGTATTTGTTAGTGGCCCTGAGTGAGTCACAAAATCCAAATTTCCTTGCCTGGGGGGCAAGCTTTTTCATAGCGTGGCATCTGTTAACTTATCCCAAACTACAACAATACCTGCACTTATTGTATTGACTCTGTAGGCATGATGAGTTGAGTCATGCGCCCGTCTCGAAAGCTGAGCGAGTCAAGATCCTCCAAATACGGCGCACACCTGAAGTCAATTTATATCAGCGGCTGTCAAAATATTTTGTTTAAGAAGTAACAGCAAAGTTACTCTAGATGTATCCGAGGCTCTGTCCCTGGGTGCTATCATTCCACATGCACATCCTGTTTTGTCAATCCGCCGCTGTATGGACGGCCTCCCCATGCTCTCCATGCCATGGGGGATTCGTGTCCATGCTTCACCACGCTGGTCAGTACGGGATGGTCAAGGAGGGTGGGAGGGGGTACAGAACAGCAGTGGATTTTGCTTCACTGCCCTCTACTGCCCATGTGTGTTATACGCATGCTGGCGACCCGTCCAAGCACTATCCAGGCTCAACATCTGCTAAGCTTCCGAGATCGAACAGGGTTGGATGCTTTGCGCATGATGTTGTCGTATTTACGCGGCATTACTACCTATACAATGATATATACTCAACGCATGATTGCTATGTTTAAAGAGAGAAATTTATTACCAAGTTATCAAAAAAATGTTGATATGTTTACATGTGTGTGTATACTTTACAGAAATAAAAACACGTCTGTGTATATGCTGTATCGCAATGTGTAGTTGGTAGATTTTCTGTCAAAAAGTGTTTATGTAGTTCGAGATTCATGACACATTTCGATTTTTTTAAAAAAAACGTGTTTTTTTTAAAGGAATAATGTCACCGTGCGTTTTCTTTATCTCTTAGTTACTCAATCATTAACCCAGTTGCTGGAAAGACGGAGACTGATCCTAAGGCCATCACAGAGAAGGTTTTGAAATCCACATATCTCGTGGAGGATGAGTATAGGATTGGCTTCACAAAGGTGAGAGAGAGATGCAAAGCGTTGCAAGCAGGAACGGGGGACCGATTCGTGCATGTGCTTTCAGCGCCACCGTTGCCCTTGAACAAAATAATATTCCATTGAAAGATTAATATTTGTTGATTTTGCGTGGAGTAAAATCAACAAATATCATACGAATGTTTTTGCCGTGGTGAAAGTGAATATACATTTGCATGTATTTATTTATTTATGTGGCGTTGTGATTATTATTGCATAATAGGCTAGTGACGTATTTATTCATAGTGATTTGTTTAAAATGGGGAACCCACACAAACAGCATAGTTTATGAAGTCACATTGGTACTTCATTTCATTATCATCATCATACATGATCAAACCATTGCTGTATGAAGGACTCCCGAAGCCGTCACCCTCTCTGAAGATCCCACGATGTAAAAGTCCACTTGTACCCAAAGCTGATTTCATGAAGACGATTGCTCGTGTTGCGATCGAAACGTCGTGATATTTTTTATTACTTTTCTATCTACGTGGCTTTACCGAAAGACCCATAGAATATGTATTCCTGCAGTCACGAAAGATTCAAGTCTGATTTCATCACTCCATTTCCTCGGCACGTTTAATTATTCTTGACCATCGGCCATCATCCATCCTATCCAGCGAAGTGCCCTTCCCCAATCCCACTTACTTTTCCCAACAGTTTAAACAATAGTCATGTACCGACCCATGTTCTCTCATCCCTGTGTTCCTCGTTCTGTCCTTCAACGTAATTTCCACGTTTTTGCTTTTTTGTAGTTAGACGTTTCACTTTTGTTCCATAATTATATATTTCTATTCAAAGAGAAATTTTCTCTTCAGGGGGTAATCGCACTTGAGCCATTTGCATCCCTTGTGCAGGTGTTTTTCCGGGCCGGCGTTCTCGGCAAACTGGAAGACATCCGCGACGACTGCATCTGCCGCTTCATCACCAAGCTGCAGGCCTCTTGCCGCGGCAAAGTTTTCCGCCGTGACTTCCAGAAGGTCCTGGACAAGAGGTGAGTTGATTCCCTGCCATTTCCATGTATTATTAAGGGTCTCCGGCATCTCGGGAACGGTTGTTGGAATACCTCTTTGGCGGCATCCATTATTTAAGGACCGTTTCCGCTTATTTATTTTGCTGCATGCATTTAACTAAAGGCATGAAATATTAATTGACTCATGATCAGAATTATACTTTTTCTTTTGTATGCGTCGCTTTGGCTTGGCCTTAAAAACAGATTGTGGGCTCTTTTGAGTAATTTATAAAAATGGAAATGTTGCAGCGTTTTTTTCTCTCGACAAAATGTAAGTGTTGTTTTAGATACTGGTAAATCAAAAGGGCAAAAACCCGACTGCTCATCAGCCAACATGATCATCATCCAAGCCTTTGCTTCGGTTTTATTGTTGTGTTTTAATATCAGTTCGATAAGTGTTCATGACCAGATAATGCAATCATCAAGATCCAGGCAAACTTTGCAGTGTAACGAGGACATATTGAACTAAAATGTCACAGATGTAGCTGCCTCTCAGTGTCACGTCGTTATAAATTGCCCAATTACGGCACCAGTTGCACGAAGTCGGCCACAAATTCCACATTTAACGTTTTAACATTCGCGTGATGACACAGTAACGTGATAGCGCGCCGATATTTTGTGACTCCAGCGGTTACAAAATCGAGGGAAATCAATGGGTTAATTATGTTTACGCGACCCCAAATCGGGTTGTGTGCTTGTGCTGTCGGCACGGTCGGTCATTAGAGAGCGGCGCTCGTCGTCACATCGCGACACAAGCCTGGCTCCTTCGCGTTCGCGAAAGGAGGTCAAAGGCGGGTCTCGTCCTATTATCTGGTTTTACCGTGCGGTTGAGTTTCACGGGGGGGGCTGGGGACCTTGATGCCTGCCCCCGATAGCGAGTGCGGTAGCATGGACGGGCTGCCTGGCGGTTGAGCCGAGGGAATGTTTGGGCATGGTTTTTGCCCCAGATAACGACGTTAAAGCCCCGGCTTTGAAGCCCACCGGTCTAAGTACACCGGTGAGTTTACGAAGGAAAAGAAAAGCGGGGGGAGGGGGGGGCCTTTGGCTTGACAAGTGAATGTTTCTGCTGTGCGGAGCGGCACGTGGGAACAGGCACGAGGCATTAAAATGTGTCGCTCGCAAAATGCTGCTGTGGAGTTGAAATCTAAATCTTACCAAAACAAACACTGGAAGAAAATACTCGACAATACCTGAGCAATTTGTAGAAATATACAAATTGCAAAATTATTGATTCCCGTGAGCACAATTTCATATACTCGAGTATTATTTACCTATTAATGTGTGTATATTGGCAGCTGTTGGTGTCGGCTCTTCAGTCCTAGAAGAGTGTTCCCTCATGAGCGTGTTTGTAAACACGCTCAAACTATTTCTAGATTTCTTTTACCTACGTGACTTTACCGAAAAAACCTTAGAGTACGCTCAAACTAAACTGATGGAGTGGCGAGGCCTGCCTTCAACAATGGATTGAGAAAACGGCTGCGACACGTGGCACTGCCCTTGATACCTTTTATGAAGCCCAATGAAATCTGGAGTTTTATTTTGGGGTTTTTTTTTCTCGTGCGTGCGTGCGTTCTCTCAAACAGGGACGCCATGGTGATTATTCAGTCCAACGTTCGAAGCTTCCTTCAGCTGCGTCACTGGCCCTGGTTCCGACTCTACACAAAGGTACTGCTCTGCCCTGCCACGTGTAGGTAACGACAATCCCTTCAGGTGTTTAGCATTCACAATGTGACCATACATGTATTTCCCTTCAACGTTACGGGAATTTATAGCAACTGGCGTGGCCGATGTAGACGCGCCCTCTCAACAACACACGCACACTATTTCATATATATACCTTGACGTATATATACAGTGCTGTGTATATATGACTTAAGTAAAGGAATAATAACGTATAGGCTTATGAGCAGGCAACCACAGATGTTTAACTTATCAGGCATTTGCAAAGACATCCACTGCGCAGTATGAAGATGGGACTGCGTATGTGCGTGCATTCCCAACAATGCATTCATCAACGTGCAGCAGTAGCACAACAATTTGTCTAGGCAGATAGCATTTTGAATTTTTATTTTCCCGTCCTCCCACTTCCTTTACCGAACACTGATGTATGCAGATAGAAACATTATTTCACATGCTACCGAACCGTGACGTTTCCATTGGAAATCAAATATTTGCCAGAAAAAAAAACTCGCGTTGGGAATTTAAACAAGCCTTCCAGCCTGTATTAACATATGTTTGGAAGGCTCTGCATATGACAAAAAAAATATAGACATAATTCCGCCCATGCTCGATCCATCAACTGATGAACACTTGCCCACAGCATGTCAGTTACGGGGTCTTTTTTGACCATACTTCGCCACGCTGGTCATTGCGGGTTCGGCGAAACGGGTGGGGTCGGAAGAGAGAGCAGGACCATTCGTGGTACCACTCGCCACGGATATGAGCCGTGGCGACCGTGAATCGAGCTCAGGTCGTCAGATTCGTCGTGTCACAGCTCGCTCGCCTCTACCCCGCACCCCACACTGCTCCATCGCCTCCCTCCCTACAGCCTCTGAAAAGGGGAACTCTAAAAGAAGAGAGGAGAAGTGAAATGACAATGCAACAAAGGTCTCACACAAATGCTGCGAATGAACGCACTTTTGCAATAGATCTGTCGGGTGCAAAATGGCCCTCGGCCAAAAGCAAAGAACTCCGTGTTTGCTCAGCAGCAAAAGACAAAGATCCCCCGTATAGCCTTAACATACTGTTGGGGCAAGTGCTCTTAGTGGGCACCTACGAAGGCCGGAACAGCACACGAGGGGGTGGGTGGCCAGCACCACGACCGGGCCGCCTTTCTGTCCCCAGTGGCGCTGTTTACACACCGCAGCAGGTATTCATTTGAGGCCGAGTCGACCTAGGGGGAGGGCCTAGGAGCCGGTTTCAGATATTCGTCACCGTCGTTGGCCGTGGGTGGGAATCGAACTCGGGTTCGCGGGAAGCACGAACCCGCTACACTGCCGCTCGCCCCCTCGGTGAAGCGGTCACCTCTTCACATCATTCCTCTGAGGCCACAGCAAACCTGGCCGCGGTCACGTGGCGCCACCAATTTGCCCGTGCTCAAACCGGACCGGGCGGCAATCCTCTCTGTCTCTCTCTCTCGGGGGGGCCGCAGGTTTGAGCTTCTCAGTCATCGACGCCTCTCACGTGCGTGCAAGCTCCGCAAAGCCCTCCCCTCGCTGCGTAACCCCAAAAAAAAACCACCCTCCTCCACGCACGCACGCGCGCGCACGCACGCCCCGGTACGCACGCGCGCACGGGCACGCGCGCACGCACGCCCCGGCACACACACGCACGGGCACGCGCGCACGCACGCCCCGGCACACACACGCACGGGCACGCGCGCACGCACGCCCCGGCACACACACGCACGGGCACGCGCGCACGCACGCCCCGGCACACACACGCATGGGCACGCGCGCACGCACGCCCCGGCACACACACGCACGGGCACGCGCGGGCGGGCGGGCGGGCGCTAGAACGCCCGCGCCTAAAAACGCCGGCCGCCCGAGCCGGTCCGAAGGAGCGCGGGATTTTGGTGCGGCCACTCGGCGCCACGGGTGGGATGGACAAGAGAGTGTTCTTGTTTTACACGGATTTCCAGCAGGAAAACCCCATCGTTAGTGTGCAAGTGAAGCACCTGGCTCAAGTACGTAACGACGAAACCTCGCGTTTGTTTTCCTCCACACACCCCCCCCCCCACCTCACCCCCCCCCCCCCCACTGTTCCAGTTCGCCAATCTCGTTCAATGTCAGCTGGCACTCACATAGCCCCCGCACAAATATAATTTACACAAATGTTTCATCACACTGCCTTTCGCTGCTTCTCTCTGCCAAAAGGGCAGCGGTCGTATTATAAGTGTGATGTGCGCATTGAGCAGTTCAGCCCGCGAATAAAATAAAAATTACCTTAATTTGAAGTGATGGCGATTGTAGGCTTGTTGGCCCAAGTGCTGATGTTTTTCTCTCTCTCTCTCTCGTGTGTCAAAACTACTTCAACTCTCTCACATCGGTAGATCGCCCACGTCTCAAAAGTGTGCTTCACACTTATGGGTCTTTTCTCACTCACAGCGTCAGCTTTCTTCACCTCGCGGATGCGTCTTCAAAATGTCACGGCCTGTTTTGCAACATTTCGACCGTGTAATTCCACGTCGATTCTTTCTTCACCACGGTGGACTTGTTATGCGATTTGGGCTGTTTTCACAACAGACGTCCATACAATTTTTTTTACAAAATTGTAAAAGTACGTATCATTAATATGTGCATAAATGTTATCGCTTAAAGGCATAACATTCTTTTTTTAAGTGTATGTTAAATAAAATGAAAGGCTACGGTGGAGTGTCAGTAACTGGTAACGGGGGTGTTTCCTGCTTACTATTGGCCTTAGTTTCCACTGCTATTTTTCGCCAAAGGCACCAGCGAAAATCTAGTTTTGATATTTGAAATCAGCACAATTAAAACCGGTTATTAATTAAATAACTAGCCCCCACCCACGCCAATTTTTGGGGACTCAACATCAGATGTGTGTAGGCTTTTGTATCCTAGAATCTGATATCATATACCATGTCTCCTCAAAACAACATGGGTGCATATTCCTGCATCGCACGTTCAAAAGGCGTTCGTATTAAAAAAAAAATTAATGACCACACTCCTACAAGCTCAAAAATGTAACAGAATGCGAAGCATTGTTGACTTGTTATTAGCAGTGTAACAATGATGTGCATAAGTGGCATGTGCCAGACAGTCCCAGTTGAGTATTAGACTCCCTGTATTCATAGTCTTGTGTAGAATAATATCACAGGAATTATAAAAAAAATATATATACATTTTTCGGTGTTCATTAAGGTGTTTAAAATGGTTTTGAACATCGTACATAACTTATACAATCTTCGGAATGATCATTTGCGTTGGGCCTGAAGCGAATTGCTGCAGAACACTGTTAAAGTGTGTCTGTCGTGACTTGGCAGGTGAGGCCGATGTGCATCCAGTTGAAGGAGGAAGAAGACCGCAAGAAGAAGGAGGAGGAGATGAAGAGGGCCCTGCAGGAGGCCGAGAAGATGGTGGAGGACCTCAAGGAGCTCACAGAGAGGGTGGCCACGTTGGAGACCGAACGCAATGCCCTGCAGGAGCAGCTTGACGCTGTGAGTTCATCGTCCGTCCGGCCGGGAATGCAAATCCACGGTGCCATGAAGGAAGGCCATATGTACGTGTACGTGTGTTGAGCTTCTTTCGTACCGTACGTAGCCAACCGTGCACGCCGGACGTGCGGTGGGAGGACAACAAACTAAACACGAAAAGCAGTTCTAAAGGAATTAGTTTGTAATCTATAATTAAAAGTGCGTAGCTCCAGTGGCTTCCTAATCAACTGCTTTTTGTGTTCAGTTTGTGGTCCTTCTCCGCATCTCAGATTAGCGCAGTTGGCTACGTACGGCGCGAAAGAAGTTCAACATACGTACGTTCATCGAGGGCAGAACCTTGTTGCCCCTTGGAAACCAAATATTGGAACGAAACCTGTAAAGTATTATGAGAAACGAAGACTAACAGTGACGTATCCATTACTACTGCTGGGCGCATAGAGTGGTGGGGAGATTTAATAAATGTTCCGATTATTTTAATTGCTGCGCCAGGAGATCATACCAGCGACCTCTGGATTCGCAACCCCAGTCTGCTAACCACTACACCCACGGCAGCAGCGTATTGTCAATGACCTCCAAATAATTAAAAGCATCGTTAAAAGTGTCATTTGCAAATTCGTCCAGCACTATAGAATTCTTAGGTGTGAACGTGTGAATCGAGTACATGTTTACATTTGCATGTGCGCACACACGCATGCATGCCCGTGTGTGGTATTGCGTGCGGCGATGGGCGCTGGATTCTCGCTCGCGCTCTCCGCTCCGAGGCCGTCAGGCGACCCGTGCATGCTCCCGCAAGCCGTGCGTACAGCGCGCACTGTGCGATGGACCCGGGACAGAGAAGGGATGAGAAGAGCTTTCATTCATTTTTTGTGTGTGTGTGAGGCCGGAATGTTTTTCGAAACATTCCTCAGCGTCTGTGTGGTCTCATCTCCGTCACGGTCCGTACGGACGTTAATATCTCGTTGGCTGAAGGATTACCTGCACGCGAACATATTTCAAATCACACTTTCTCCACGTAGTAAATTAGGTGTCTATTTGAATTACTTAAGGTAGCTGGGCTTTGTTTTTTGCAAGAAATATGGAATTATGTGTTTCATGTTGGAGTGTAAGCATTTGTGCATGCTGACACATATTAAACACGTTTTTTTATGTTCACTCGACGTATTAGTCTTATTTATGCATCTAGTTCTAAATGGTCACATTTCACAGTAGCTTTTATTGACAGCAAATCATCCCAGGAGTGAAAGAGAATTCGTTTTAAAATGAAGGAGCTCTTGTTATCAGTTGCATTGTCATATTTCTCTACAGTTCACTTTTTTGTTCAATGTCAAGGTTAATTTTTGTGGCATCCTTCAATGGAATTAGGTAATAAAAGTTATAGTTTTGGAAATAACGGTATTTTAAATATTAAACTGGCAATCTGAATTCACTCTTGTAACTCATTAATCACAGGTATTCTCCAACATTACAGTAAATGTCCAGGACACCTTCACTTGCGGAATCACATTTACCCCGGCGATGTCATACGTTGAAAAGATGTAAAGCCACTGGCATGTTTGTTATTGAGAAATGACTTGGAGGGGAATGGCAGTGCAGAAGGATGGCTATCTGTCTCGAGTCTGGGGGTGAGTCCGATGCGATCTGTCTAGGTCGCTCGAATTCGCATGCCCCATGTTTTGGCTGCCAAGGAATGCCACGTGAATGATGTTTGATAAGAGAGCCCCCTTTTTGCGTAGCAGATATGAATTGTAAACTGGATAAGACTCTCGGTGACATGTGGAAACCGTGAATGTTCACATGGGGCAAGCAGAATCCCTCTTGCATGCTGTCGTGTAGAACCTACAACAATTGTTTCATGATTAACCAAAGTCAGAAGAAACATAAAATATATATATGGGACATTTTGGCAGTTTTACAAGATGATGAAAAATAATAGTTTTTACCTATTATTTTTACCTGTCCTTATTAATCAAATATTTTTTTTTATTAAAATAAGAATAGATTAAAACCTGTTCTTAGGTTTTACCTATTCTTAATCAGATGTAAACAACTGCTCGACCTGAGTTCTAAGTGTTCTGATACTTACAATGTCTTTGTACCATTCACTTTTTTGGCATTCGCTGATATAACACTGCTGAGACAAGGCCATTACGTCTCCGGTGTAGGCACATCAGTTTAAAAGACAATGCTTATAGTATAATCGGAGCGCGTTTGTTTGCATGTTTTGCCACGGGTACTGTGTGGTGAGTGCAGACTCGATGCCTTGCAAAAGTGTAATCTATTTGGTGTTGGAACATAAAAATAGAGTGCCCATTAAATACCCCTCACCATAACAGCAATCATCTGCCACGGTCAATCCACTACCTCTCACGACCCTGCGTTGTTATTAATCCACCCAGCCTGATTTGTGATGTATCAATAAAAACGTTCACAAAAGGTGCACCTTGAACAAGGGGGCAGTGAGGGAGGGGGGGTCATGGCGCTCTGGGGGTTGTTGTGTTCAGCAAGCCCGGGCAGCCTTCGCCTGGCGCTGGGGTGGAGCCGCAGCTAAGGAAGCATCCAATGGGATGGGGCTTCTTCTTCTTGCGAGGTGCCTTGTGAAAGCCGCGATTAAGGAGATGGCCAATGGCATGTTGCTTGCTGCTCCTTGTCCACCAAACCTGAAGCCCCCTTATCTAACTCCCCCAACCAACCCACCCACCCACCCTCGCGCCTGCCTGCCTGCCTCTACTTCCAACGCCATCGAGACCAACCGGCTTTATTAAGTCGGTGTTGCGTTTCGCTTTTGCGTTCGTCTGAGTTTACTTAGACGCCCGTGAAGGCAGCTCTCAGGGCAGAGAAGCCGAGTGCTTGTCACCATTTATAGAACACAACGAGCCGAGGAAAGTGTTTAAACATCCTCGCGTCCTAGTTCAAGTAAGTCGTTACCTTAATTGTGCTGTTTGCTTTAAAGCTAAACTAAAAATTGGACAAATGCTGTTTTTGCGACGGTTTCGGTGGGGTTACGTTTCGAAAATTAGTTACGGCTACGAGATGCAGTACATGAGTTGTGGTGCTCGTTTAGGGGTACAATTCTCATATGGGAAAAAATAATGTTAAACGATACTTTAAAACATTTTGTATTTGCAAATCCCAAAGACGCGGTGCGTAATCATTTAAAGCGGCGCTTAATGAACGCGCGATACAAATCCGCACCGCCCCGTGCTCCCAAACCCCGCCTCTGCTCAAACAAGATCAAAGTTGCTGCTGCGCCTCCAATGGAATAATGCGCGCAAACTCTTAATTACCCTTCATTATCCTCCATTATCCTTGATTGGGTGGAGTTACCCATCGGCGCGGCGCGTGGCAGGGCGGGCAACGGTCGTGGAGGGTTCGCTGCTCATGCTGTGGTGGTGGTGGAGGGGGGTGGTGGTGGGAGTTGTTTGGGGGCAGAGCGAGCGAGTCACCTGGGAAACTCGGACAAGTCGAGAGGCAGACAAGTGCGGGTCGACCACCCCCTCCACTGCCAGCCCAGCGGCTTTGCGAGTCGCTTGACTGAACGAGTGTCCTGAGCTTCACGTTGTTCTGTGTAGAGAGAGGAGGAGGAGGGAGGGGGCAAGTGATAGTGTGCATTTATATTTTTCTGTTTGCAATAAATTGGTTTCACGTGTAATTATTATTTTGTGTGTGTCGTGGGCGGGTAGGTCAGAGGGCAAACGCTGACAAGGTGAGGTTGAAACAAGAGATAAAGCAACATTGACCAATGGGGGATGAAATGATGCAGGCAGGGAGGAAGCGTTCCCTGTCGTTATCAGAAAAGTCCCTGGGTCCTGGCTGGGAGTCCGAGTCGGAGACTGAGCTGGACTGGGATGGATATTCTGTGAGGCTGGAGGAGCTGATTCTATCGGCAGAGGCTGCAGAAGTATGTGACGCCCGTCTGGGCTTCATGAGCTCCCTCGCCCGTACACATTAACTAGCTTCCTGCCAGCCATACACAGTTTTATAAGAACTTTTAAGGGGCCGTGCTTTTAAGGTCAAAATTATTCCTTGCTCTAGAGGGCCATGATTAAGCTTTGAATTTTAGAGGCGTTGGCTGAGTAAAAGAGTCGACTGGCTCGTATGGATTTCTACTCTTCCAAAACCCGTTATAGTTGTTCTCGAAATAACGCGGCAAAGCGCATGCTTGCAAGACTTTTTTTTTAAAAGAGTGTAAATACAGGATAAAACGTGAGATCTTATTAATCGCCATCGAATTCACCCGCGTAAAAAAAAAAACAATTGCCCTCCCGTAACCTCTAAACCACATCACGTATACACGCGCGAATTATTTGAACGTTCTATCAAAGTCTGGTTGGAGAGGACGAACGGACGGAGGGAGGGAGGGGAGCAGGATCTGGCTTGCGATGCGCTATACTCTCAGGTTTTTTCGGTAAAGTCACGTAGGTAAAAATTAAAATTAAAAGTTAATAAAAGTAATAATGGAAATACAATAAAATAATAAATCACGACGTTTCGGAGGCAACACAAGTGCATTTTAGCTGTGACGGTCCCACCTGATGACGGAGACTTGTGTTGCCTCCGAAACGTCGTGATTTATTATTTTATTTCTATTATTATTACTTTTATTAACTTTCAATTTAATTTTTTACCCACGTGACTTTACCGAAAAAACCTAAGAGTATGAATCCTTGCGGTCACGAAAGCTTCAAATCTAGAATTGCGATGCGTTGTCGTGTCGCGGTGTCGCAGGAGCGCGGAAAGAAGGGGGATGCCCAGGGCCGGGTGACCTCCCTGGACCGGCAGCGCAAGGAGCTGGAGGTCAGAGTGGCCGAGCTCAACGCGCGCCTCGAGGGCGAGGAGAGGACGACGGCCGAGCTGACCGGCAGGCGCCGCCGGCTCGAGAACGACGTGCAGGACCTCAAGATCGAGGTGGAGAGTCTGGAGGGCTCTGTGGCCAAACTTGAGAAGGAGAAGAAGGTGAGACCGACGGGAAACACGTTGGTGTTGTCGTCGTTGTTGTTGTTGTTGTCGTTGTTGTTGTTGTTGTCCCAACCAGGGGGCCCCCCTCCTCCTCCTTCTCACTTGTTGTCATCTGAGAGGTGAAACACGTTGGTGTTCATCTTCTTGGTTCTTTCGGTAAAGTCACGTAGAATGGAAATAATACAATAATACAAATAAAACATAATTATATTATTACTTTATTTTATTACGTTTCATTGTTTTTATTTTATTATTTCCATTCTACGTGACTTTACCGAAAGAACCAAGAAGATGAATCCCTGCAGTCACAAAATATTTAAATCCACGTTGGTGTTGTCGTTGTTGTTGTTGTTGTCGTTGTTGTTGTTGTCCCAACCAGGGCCCCCCCCCCTCCTCCTCCTTCTCGCTTGTTGTCATCTGAGAGGGTCCCAGTCGCATGAGTGGCCCCCACCCACCCACCCTCTCTCTCTCTCTCCTGCCAGTTAGAAGACGATGACCACATTCTGTCTGTTCTGGACACGGGCAGATGTCGTGTCATTTTATTGCTTGAGCACGGTAAATGGAGATTAGTGAACCACCGATATGTAAACATCGTAGCATCATTCATACCTCGTAGGTTAAATCTTCAAATCAAGGTTAAATCTTGACGTTTTGGAATAATCAATTGAAATTGATTCACGCGTTTTTGGCGCTTGCAAAGACGCTGCATCAGCATTTCCACTTCGTGAATTAATGTGGGATTTACTGCCAACCTTCCCAAGTAATAACTTGGACGCCGCGTTGGTTCGATGCCACCGTGGCTCTGTCCTCGTATCGTTTACTTCAAGACTTGCCACGAGCCTCAAGTTTTGAAAGATGAATAAGAAGACAATTGGCTGGCAATGAATAAAGACAGCGCACGCTGAGCTGTGTACGCCTCTTTTAGCGAGGTGTGTGTAAAAGTGCGCAACAACTTGTGATGCTGACCATTTATAATAATCAAGAACATCGCTGCAGCAGTCGTAGCAGCAACATGCGTCTGTCTGCCAGGTTTTACTTGGCCATGTTTTCATGGCCAGAGCTTCAAAAACCACCATGTATTCGCGCTTCTTTATCGGAGCGCAAAACAGACCCCCGAAGAATTCCAAGCCCGTATCTGTTACGCGGCGTTTTGCTGCTGTTGCTCCCGCACTGTACCGTGAGACAATTCGTAAAGATCGAATTCCTTGAAGCTGTCCAAACCCACTGACCCCTCCCCCGCCCCCCCCCCCCCCCATTTCGTGGGCGAAAAAAATAAATATGCAGGTGAGATTCATTTCAAAGAGAAAACATCGTCGTTTCGCACAATTTTCATCATCGGTGAGGGAGGGAGGGAGGGAGGGAGGGGGGGAGAGATAGGTGGGGAGGGAGGAACGCGTGCCGGTAGGAAGCAGTTCTTGTTGAGAATGAGAGAGGTGTGAGCCTTGAGTTGGAGCAGAGGCCAATGTGATGACAAAGTCACGGGAACTTCCCTCGCCAAGACAATGTCGACTGTCTCTACCCGTGGGAATGTTTGAAGAAGAATAAAAACGTCGCTTTGCGGGGTGCTCTTGGTGAGCAAAGTGTGCCCATACGAGATGTAGCAAACAGCAACAGTCGTGAAGTATTCAGCCGTCTCCCCCACATCCCTTTTGTCTCCTTCAACGTCTCTATGTATTTTGTAAGGCAGACTGCATTCACACACTGGCGCATAGGCATAACCACACTCGCCACACAGCTCACCGCCAGAGTACACACAATACATTACGCATAAGGCAAACTGACAACCACCGTGTGTTTATTTAAGCCGTCCCTTCCGCGGCTAGCTTGTACAAGCGCAGTAGTTGTGTGTGGTGTCTGTGTGTTGGACACGGGTGATGGTGCCGCCGATCCATAGGCTCTGGAGAACAAGGTTCGCACGCAGACCGAGGAGCTGAACCTGAAAGACGAGGCGATTGTGAAGCTCCAAAAGGAGAAGAAACAGCTAGAGGAGGCCAATCAGGTGCGGCTATCCATCCACCCAAAACATCGCATCAGCTCACGAGTCGTCGGGCAGGGTGGCACAGTGGTGACACACTTGCTGCTCATAGCAAGAAGTGTCCGGGTTCGATCCCAACTCGGCCGACTTTCTCCGTGGAATTTGTCTGTTCTCTCTCCCCTCCCCCCCCCCCCCCCTTGTTCTGCACGGATTTCTGGTTTCCTCTCACAGTAAAAGCAATACCATGCAATGTAACCGCTATTGGCCAAGCATCCCAATGCTGATAAATCACATGCAAATGTATCAATTTGGATTATACAAAGCAGCAGCAGCAATATCACCCTCCACTGCAAAAAAGTTGGCAGGACCTTTCGGGAAACTCAGTGAGGCTTTCCAGGGTGAAGAATCATTCGTGACCAATATTATCCATAATAGAGGTTTTCTTCGTTAGATCGTGTAAATATAAATGTGTCCCATCTTCTTGGTTCTTTCGGTAAAGTCACGTAGAAGGGAAATAATGTCTCCCCGACAGACCTGGTCTTCACCTGAGGACGGCTGCTTGCGTTGTGGCTGAAACGTCGTGAGAATTATTTTATTATGTTTTATTTTTATTATGTTATTACTTCCCTTCTACGTGACTTTACCGTAAGAACCAAGAAGATGAATCCCTGCAGTCACGAAAGCTTTAAATCGAAATATAAATGTGTCGTTAACCCGCCACCACCCGGCACACTCTGGCTGTCGCCTGATGAGGCCGGTTATAATTACCGGCAGAACGTCGTGCTCAAATTGGAGCTGTTGTAGGTTTACTCTCCAACACACCGATGTGCTGAACTAGTAATTAATTATGTTTTATTTTTATTATTTTATTATTTCCCTTCTACGTGACTTTACCGAAAGAACCAAGAAGATGAATCCCTGCAGTCACGAAAGCTTTAAATAGTAATTAATTGCCACGTTTTGTCTGCGTGACAAACCTTAATAATTGACTGTGTCAGGTTGGTGGCGGGTTTAACGACACATTTATATTTAAGTGATCTAAACCAAAAAAAAAATCTATATTGGAAGTGTTTGTCGTCGTAATATTATTAGAGTGGATTGGCATTTCATGTTACAATTTCAACCGAGGATTTATTTTTCATGTTTTTTTGTAGGAAATCTAGAAAAAAGCATTTGTCTCTTTGGTGGAGAGATTTGTGTTAAAACTGAGGCAAGCATAAGTTGAGATGCATTTGGCAAATTGGACAGGAGTATGTCAAATGAATTCTGTGCTTTCGCTTCTCGTATATTTGCGTCTGCCAGATATAATTTAAGTGTACAGACAGAGGTAACACAACTTTAAAAAAATCGTGAATTTGACTTGTAATTCATTGGTTTAAATGTAAAAAATGTAGATGCATTATTGCAGTAATTACAAACAACTAATAAAAACCACGCATAATAATAGGGTTTATAAATGTTTCCCAACATGCATTTAGCCTCAACAATATATAATTATCAATAACGTTACCAGATGATCCACACAACAGCCAAATTGAACAATTGGTAACAGTTTGATCAATTTGGCCAGTTTTTCTGGACGATACGTGCCATATAGCAACCCAATTTTGTATTAAATTTCAAGTATTCAGGAGCACCTTTACAGCAGTGATCGTGAAGCCCTGTTATAGATTAACGAATGGGCACACAGATAGATAAATTGACGCTTGCAGCCTTGGGTTGGAAAGCGTTAATAAGTCTTGATTTTGAATATTTAATTCAGCTGAGAGATAACCGAACAACGTCTATCTGTATAATTGAGCTGAGACCACATTATCTTGACAGTGAGTTGTAAAGTGGAATGGTTGCACTTCATATTAAATCAGAATTATGATGTTGACAATGAGTGCGTTTTAACATGAAATGCAGATTACAGTCTGCCCAATACCAATGTTGCAAACGCTCCAGTTTGATGATCAGAATCAGAATATTTATTTGTCCTGGAGGAATCCGATGAGCTATAAAACTCTTTTTCACAGGTGTCCAGTTCATCACCTTCTGCCCTTGTTACTGTTGCGCCCGCAGGCTACACTTGATGACTTGCAGATTGAGCAGGACAAGTTAACAAAATTAAACCGATCCAACAACAAGAATCAGAATAAGATTGCCGAGGTAAGTTACAATCCGCAAAACGTAATGCTGTACTTTTAGTCATCTCAGACATTGTCATGTATGTATGATATACTTGCCTGCTTGTGTGATTACCTGTCCGCACACTGGCCTATTTATACTTTAAAGTCAAACTACATCTTGTGCTGCAAAGGGGTATCTATTTGGTGTTTGGACATTCTAACACCTGTTTTATTGCCAGAAAGGGTAGAACCTGTTATTATTTTTCAAAGTGGGAAACTTGAATTTTAATAACTGCTTCCAGACACTCATGTCAAATGGACCATGTTGCACCTGCTGCGTAGATGTCTCCAACCTGCCGTTCCTCTTTGTAATATGTTCCCGCTGTTCTCATTGCATCAAAAAGGCCATGAGTCACGCTTCAATCAAATAAAAATGGTGGCACAAATCCCATAGATGTATGTTGCGTGAGAAAATATCCCTCAAATGTTGTGTTGCATAGAAACACGCTAAGAACGATGAACTGATCGCTGGAAAAACCGAATAACTAACAACGTCTTATTGTGAAACATTAAAAAAGGCGTAATGACAGTCATATTATAATTGTTTTTTTACCCTTCTATCTGGCAACAAAACTGACACCTTTTTACAAGGAGTCATGTTTGAATAGACTGCAATACCTGCAGTCATAATACAAACAAAAGACATAACTCTGATAATGTGCACTGTCCTTGAAGTTGATTGGTCCACACCCGAGACAGCGTTCCTTGAGCCTAGTCTCTGCAAACATGAGTCCTTGTAAAAAGGTGTCAGTTTTGTTGCCAGATAGAAGGGTAAAAAACCAATTATCATATTTTGACTGGCAAATGAGCTTCCCATAGTGACAGTCATATTGGCAGGGCATTTTTTTATAATCAGAGTAAAATATATGGAGTGCTTCTCGAGGGTTATTGAGACAGTTGTTTCGGGACATGAGGTCTGTTATTTTTGTCAGCATTGCTCCGCTTCAGGATAGAACTCGTGAATAGCCCGTGCAATTCAGTGAATTCTCACAAACATATATTTAGAAACATATATAACGATGTATCTTTTACAGTACCACTGAACACGTGGCGAAATCTGGCTATCGTACAGCTATTGAGTGAACTTCTGTATGGGCTGCACCGCATACTATACAGGACGATGTAATAATAATAATCGTTTATAGCCCTTTATCAATCCACAGCTGGATGAAGGCCTCGATCACGCTCTGTGGGTCATGGGGGGTTGCTTGACAGAACCTCGCCACGTAGGTCAGTGTGGTTCGGTGAACGGGGGGCCTAGGACCAGTCCAGGCATCACTCGCCACTGACGTTTTCTGTGAACGGGAATCTCAGAGAAGCTGGGTTCGTAGTGGATTGGAATCATGGGGAAGCAGGGTTAATAGTGGATTGGAATCTGAGGGCAGCTGGGTTCATAGTGGATTGGAATCTCAGGGCAGCTGGGCTCATAGTGGATTGAAATGTTGGGGCAGCTGGGTTCATAGTGGATTGGAATCTGAGGGCAGCTGGGTTCATAGTGGATTGGAATCTCGGGGCAGCTGGACTCATAGTGGATTGGAATCTCAGGGCAGCTGGGTTCATAGTGGATTTGAATCTCGGGGCAGCTGGGCTCATAGTGGATTGGAATCTGAGGGCAGCTGGGTTCATAGTGGATTGGAATCTCGGGGCAGCTGGGTTCATAGTGGATTGGAATCTCGGGGCAGCTGGGTTCATAGTGGATTGGAATCTCGGGGCAGCTGGGCTCATAGTGGATTGGAATCTCAGGGCAGCTGGGTTCATAGTGGATTGGAATCTCAGGGCAGCTGGGTTCATAGTGGAATGGAATCTCGGGGCAGCTGGGCTCATAGTGGATTGGAATCTGAGGGCAGCTGGGTTCATAGTGGATTGGAATCTGAGGGCAGCTGGGTTCATAGTGGATTGGAATCTCAAGGCAGCTGGGCTCATAGTGGATTGGAATCTCAGGGCAGCTGGGCTCATAGTGGATTGGAATCTGAGGGCAGCTGGGTTCATAGTGGATTGGAAGCTCAGGGCAGCTGGGCTCATAGTGGAATGGAATCTCGGGGCAGCTGGGCTCATAGTGGATTGGAATCTGAGGGCAGCTGGGTTCATAGTGGATTGGAATCTCAGGGCAGCTGGGTTCATAGTGGATTGGAATCTCGGGGCAGCTGGGTTCATAGTGGATTGGAATCTGAGGGCAGCTGGGTTCATAGTGGATTGGAATCTCAGGGCAGCTGGGCTCATAGTGGATTGGAATCTGAGGGCAGCTGGGTTCATAGTGGATTGGAATCTCGGGGCAGCTGGGCTCATAGTAGATTGGAATCTGAGGGCAGCTGGGTTCATAGTGGATTGGAATCTCGGGGCAGCTGGGCTCATAGTGGATTGGAATCTGAGGGCAGCTGGGTTCATAGTGGATTGGAATCTGAGGGCAGCTGGGTTCATAGTGGATTGGAAGCTCAGGGCAGCTGGGCTCATAGTGGAATGGAATATCGGGCAGCTGGGCTCATAGTGGATTGGAATCTCGGGGCAGCTGGGTTCATTTCGGATTGGAATCTGAGGGCAGCTGGGTTCATAGTGGATTGGAAGCTCAGGGCAGCTGGGCTCATAGTGGAATGGAATCTCGGGCAGCTGGGCTCATAGTGGATTGGAATCTCGGGGCAGCTGGGTTCATTTCGGATTGGAATCTCGGGCACCGGGGTTCAGAATGCGGTGCGATAACCACTGCGTCGCCAGTCTCCGTGACTGCTTATAATGTTGGAACTGAATTTGCCTCCAGCTGCCCTTGCAAAGCGAGTGCTGATGTGGTAGACGTTAAAAGCAATTGCCCCTGGCCTCTGCCCAAGAAACAATTGCTCAGTTGCGTCGGTTTCGCTTTGCACGTAAAATGAAGAATACTCCGGCTATACTCTCGCTCGCTCGCTCTCGCCTTTGCAGTTTTAACTTTTTCTCCCACAGCTACATTGGCAACATATACATAATTCATGTCAAGCGCGCAGTCAGTGTTTGTTTTATTGTGTCTGCTCGTGTAACGCACTCTGCATAAATGTGATAGTGGTGCCCAAACGGTGGAAGGGATTAATTCACCTCGCTTTATTTCCCCCCCATTCAAAGATCTTTCTTTAATGGGACATATTGAGTTTCCAACTATGTACACAGCACTGTGTTTCACTTGGCAATAGACAGAGAAAGGTATGTGGGGGTATACTCTGCAGGTGTGCCTGCTTGTGGCAAGGCCTTTTTGTGGCTTACAGTTTGGTAAAGTTTAATTTGTATTTGATCAAAGGTCTGGCTTTTCATTCCATGTTGCGCTGTGTTAATAGCGAGAGGAGTTTTTATTTTTATTATTATTATAAAACGAAGCACGGAGCATGTCGTGCCTAACAAGCCATGTTCTCGCACTGCTATTTTGAACAACCGCATATGTTCAGCATGAGACGGATTAAACAATACATGAAGATATACGTCGCGTCAGGCACCAACGGGTAAATTTCCATTAAAGAAAACATTGCAATTTGGAGACCTTTTTTGTTTTTGCGGTTTCAAATTTGTGTCAGGTATTTGCGATTTTGAGTCGTTCATGTTGCCCGAACGTGTCATCCAGCCGAAGCTGCACGCATACAATAGTTCTATCACATTCATTTACGTGGACCCATCCGCAATGATCGCTATTTCATAGTCTACATTTAAAAAGGGAGCTACGGGAAACCGTGACGTGTATGTATGTTGGGCGTCTTTCGCACCGCACGTAACCAACCGTGCTAATCACTGCATCGTGTGTAGCTGGAAGATCTCCTTGACCAGGAGAAGAAACTTCGAGTGGAGTTCGAGAAAGCCAAACGTAAGTTGGAGTCGGACCTCAGGTCTACCGTGGACTCTCTGAACGAGATGGAGCGGCACAAGCTGGAGATGGAGGAAGTCATCAAGAAGTGAGTAGCGAGGAGACCGCCTGGCGCAGGGTGCCGAGTGCTGAGCCCGGCACCATCGATATCCTGAGTTGTAGCCAACTGGGGTTTAAACTGGGATTTAAACTGGGGTTTAAACTGAGGTTTAAACCGGGTTCTCAAGTGTTTTGCGAGTGAATGGTGTCAGCCAAGCTACGAAGTGCATTGCAAAAATCCCATCGGCGTGAAGTTCGGTTTGTCACTTCGTTTGGCTAAATGCCACCGCTGAGATTTTGAAAAATATACAATATTAACTTGGCTGCCATCCAATTAACATTTCTCCCTGGCCAAGTGTGTCGGGCCGCGAGACCGCTCGTGCGTGGATAAAAGGTCTCGGAAATAGTTATGCGATATCTGCATCTGCAGGCTGTTCTCGGCCCCGGCGACGATTTACGAATGGGCACTTAATCGCATTCGACACAACTCTGATAACGCAACGAGAAGAAATATTTTGACATTAAAAAAAACACCAAAAGGTACGATAGACGTGAGTGAGGATTGTCTTGCGCAGGGAGTGTCCGTGTGCGCTTGGAGATGCTGTGGAGACGTCGGGTCGACCAGCCACATTCCTGCAGAATTAAATTTGCTCCAGAATTCCCGTGCAGAAAAAAAGGCTCCCATAGGAATGCGGAGGCTTAGCTCCCCTCTGGCCGATGTCTTTTCAAAGAGCAAAGGTAAAGGTGCTGCCCTAAAATGTCTTGCTCACACAACTGCTGGTGGAAGGTCCTCCACTATAGAAAATCCTACAGTGCCATCCCCCCCGCCCTAGAGGGTGTATTTGGCCTACTCTTCTATACTGGCCATGCATCTTGGAAGAGGTGGGAGGACACACAATCGAGCCTGCCACGTGTTGCATGCCGACCGACCGTGTTCCTTTTACGCAGGAGGAAATGCATTACGAGACATCTCGACATCTAATCTGCATTATACACAATTCCTTTTTCTCTCCTAGAAATGTTCTGTTTTGTCGAACTTATTTATAATGGGGTTGAAAAATATATATTTTTAAAGTTAAAACCCCACGCAGTTTGTGAAGCAAACATGCAAAACATGTGACAGTACTCAATGTACTCTCCTCGGCTTGGTTGCTTCCATGGATAACGCGTTGATGCCAGATTAATTGACTAATGCTGCCCAATAGACACAGGCCACCCTTACACAAACGGCAATACAGTTGGCAAGTTATATCTGCTGCCGTGTGCCGGCATATCTAATAGATTTTTTGGGGGGGTGGGGGTGGGGATAATCGCGTTGCCGATGGGTAATTGTGTGGTTGTGCTGATAGGCGCTTGGCGAGACGCCGCCAGACACGCCAGACACGCGCACCTTTGTCCACGATAATTCCAGAGAGGGGACTTATCGCACCTGAGCAGCGGTGCAACAACCAGTTTGTTGGGTCGATGCGAGGAGGCGCGCTGTGGCTAGGCACGATCCTGTCTGGTGTTGATGATGAGCCGGAGAGATCGTACGAGTCAAACAAAAATTCTCTCTCTCTCCGGCTGCACTAAAGGACGGTGGAAGGCCACCTTTCAGTAACAGAGCTGAACCGTCTTGACCGTGGATCCCAGTTACCGCGCACTCTGAGTGCAGGTGCGGCGGAAGGGGGATGTTTTGACAGCGGTTTGTGTGACAGGGGTTGTTTGGTCGATGGATCTCTTATCTCCGGTGTCATCTGAACTCCTGGTTTCATTCCTGTGATTAGAGAAGTCCAATGGAATGGCGGAGTGTAGAAAGTAAAACAAATAAAAGGGCCACATGGTTTTTTTTTGCAGTGATATAATCATTATCGTTACTGAGCCGGTAATTATTGGCAGATAAAACATTTGATGTCTATCTTTTATTTTCAATGGTCATCAATGTTTTTTTTTTAACGGTAACTATTGTGCTCATAAAGACTTTGAGCGTTTCATATATTTTTAAATGGCATATGTCCTTGCAAATGGATGTATTTGTTGCACTTACATGCTGTTCTTACATATTGAGTCTAAAGAATGTTTGACTTCTGTGTAAACTAATATATATGTAATGTAACACTGTCAGCACACGAAAGGTCACGAATATAATTTTTCTCATGACAGGTGCGTGGCATGAACATCAAAATTCCGCGCTGGTGTAGCTCGCTGTGTGATCCGTGCGTGTTTTCTCTTGTTCTCGTTAGGAGAGATTACGAGATCAATGCCATGAACGCCCGGCTTGAGGATGAGCAGAATATGTCCATGAACTTGCAACGCAAGCTCAAGGAGCTGCAGGTGCGTGCGTGCGTGTTTGTCTGCAAGTGAATGAGTGTGCTTGCACGTGAGCGACCATTTGTGTGCGTGCGTTAATGCACGTGCAGGGGTGTGTGTGTGCGTGTGTGTGTGATTGCACGTGCAGGTGTCTATGTGCGTGCATGCGTGTGAATGCACGTGCAGGTGTGTGTACGTGTGAATGCACATGCAGGGGTGTGTGTGTGAGTGCGTGTGTGATTGCACGTGCAGGGGATGTGTGTGTGTGCGTGCATGCGTGTGATTGCACGTGCAGGTGTGTGTGCGTGTGAATGCACATGCAGGGGTGTGTGTGCGCGTGTGTGTGATTGCACGTGCAGGGGTGTGTGTGTGTGAATGTACGTGCAGGGGTGCGTGTCTGTATGTGTGTGTGAATGCACGCACAGGGGCGCGTGTGTGTGTGGGCGTGTGAATGCACGTGCAAGTGTGTGTGTGATTGCACGTGCAGGGGTGTGTGTGTGTGTGGGCGTGCGTGTGAATGCACGTGCAGGGGTGTGTGTGTGTGTGTGTGCATGCGTTTCAATGCACGTGCAGGGGAGCGTGTGTGTGGGTGCGTGCACAGCGGTTAGCGCGCTGCGCTAGGAACCCAGCGACCCGAGTTCAATTCCCGCTCACGGCCAACACAAATTGACGATTATCTGAACTGGTCGTGGGCCTCCTCTCGGTCGACTCAGCCTCCAATGAGTACCTGGTGCGGTGTGTGAACATCACTACTGAGGAGACAAAGGCAGCCGGGTGTGGTGCTGTCCTCCGACTCTCTCGTGCACAATTATTGAATTGCTCCAAAAGTCTCTGTAGGCTACACAGGGGATATACTATATATATATGTGTGCGTGTGCATGTTCACATGTGTTTTCTTAAAATAGAATTGAATTGTTAATTCATGACAAGGTCACCTATTTACCGTGTTTCCTGCTAAGTGAGTGCACAGTTATTAACTCTGCATCTGGAGGCGCATGGAACGACGCGTACGGTGTGCGCGCTAATGCGTTGTATAAAATTACGTCCCTTGTTCGAAATCCCAGCTGTCCGAGGCGTGATGGTTTAATGTGCCAATATATAAGTGACAAGCCAGATCCTGGGGCTAAAGTTAATGGGAAGGCGGCTCCCGGGGTGATTTCTACCCTTCCTTACGAAATGAAGGACTCAGGCAAACCGTAGCGACGAGCTTGTTTGACCAAGGCATGACCTCAGTGCCCTCATTTTAAAGCGTCCCCTGTTGTCCCTTCACTCAGCGGTGTGAGGGTGGCTTTGGGGCAGGGCTGTGCAGCATGTGGCCCCTCTTTTGTCATGCTCAGAATTACTGCTTGCCCTTCTGCCGGATGCCGATGGATAGAAATTACCGCTGATAGTATCAGAACAGGAATGGGTCAGGTATTAGATAGAGTCGCACAGCTGGGAAATCGTCAGACCTCAGGAGGAACTCTTCCGTTTTAAAACAGTCTAGCCAGTTAATATATGAAGGAAGCCACGTAAGGCTAATGATGTTGATGGTCAAAGCTGGCATAGCAGCAGTGCTTGGCATTTAATGCAATGCGGGTAATCTGTCTAGTGGCAATAATTCGCCGTATCACACCGTAACAGTCAGGAAATTAATGGAATTTCTTACTGTACAATGTTTGGACACAATTGATCTGTTTTACCACTGAGTACTGTTTTTTTCTTTTTTAAACAAATGTAATTAGGTATTTTAATGAATTTTACTTTAAAACATTTCCATGTGTATATATACACACTGCACATGTGTGATTGATTATTTGCTAATTTAATTAAATGCTTGCAAATAGGTAGCAAATATTAACCCACCAGCATGTGACTTGAAAGTTGTAACATTGGATGCTTCAAAGGCCATTTTAGATTCCTCAAAGTGTGATGTTTATATGCCTCCTTCTGGCTTTTAGCGATTCAATTATTCGTTGAAGAAATATTTTAATTTAGTCAAACGGTGGCTGTGAGTGGACGAAAAACACAAAGCTTAGTGGTGACCGCCAATGCCGCCCAGCAGAGAGCGAGGCGCGTGGCTTACGGACGAGACGAAATTAACGAGTCTGAGAGTAGTGGACCCAGACGGAGATTATAAGCAATGTTAAGAGGCGGAAAACGCACTTAGGAATTCCAGAAATGTAAACGGTAATTTATGTAATTACAATAATCATGGTAATATAGAGGTGGATGTGGGGTGGGGGCTTTTTTCGACTGCTTTAGTCAACTGGACTGATTATATGAAATCCACAGTTTGAGACTTGACCACAATTTCGCATAATGTCATCATCGACGAGGCTAATAACTATGCTCACTCAGATAAAAACACGAAACCTTATCGGCAAACATCCTCAGCATTAAGCCTGCGAATATGCAACCTGCTCTGATACTATGGGCTGGGTGTGGTGGGGTGGTGTGGTGGCTGGGGGTGGTGGGGTGGTGTGGTGGGCTGGGTGTGGTGGGCTGGGTGTGGTGGGGTGGTGTGGTGGCTGGGTGTGGTGGGGTGGTGTGGTGGCTGGGTGTGGTGTGGTGGTGTGGTGGCTGGGTGGGGTGGTGGTGGTGTGGTGGCTGGGTGTGGTGGGCTGGGTGTGGTGGTGGTGTGGTGGCTGGGTGGGGTGGTGTGGTGGTGTGGTGGCTGGGTGTGGTGGGGTGGTGTGGTGGCTGGGTGGGGTGGGTGGCCCCCGCCATGCGCGTGTGCATGCGTCCCGTCAGCAGGTTGGTTCCATAAACTTCCCAGGGGGAACTACCCAACACTGCATCGTGCCTCCTCGTGCACCCCCCCCCCTCGTGTTTATTGGATGGTAATACACAATTATCTGCAACACGGTCCCGAATTCGATCCGCGAGACTCAAATATTCTCCAGCTGAGAAAACGATGCATCCTTGGTGGCATTCCTCAATCCGAGCACAACGAGCTCAGGGGACACGTGCTTTTGCAGCGCTGCTAACGGTTGCGGTCAATGTAAACATCTGAGTAGCACTCTCGCGGCCGTTAAAGTGACCTTCATTTGAATCCCATTAGTTCACAACACTGTGTGACGCGTGGCGATTTTTGCGCAAACTGAAAATTTCACGAAACTTGCCTTTGGGGTGTGCGCGTGCAAGGCTTTAAGCTTGTAAAACGCCGCCCTTGTGATTTCAAGGGCCTACATTGTGAAACCCTGCCTGACAATACAAGACGTGAGACTTCGAATTGATTCGTTTCGAACGGCCCATTGGAAAGTGATTGGGTGCAGCATCCAGGAATGTATGTACGTGTATGCCGAACTTATTTCACAGCGTACGTATCCAGCCGTGGCTAATCGCAGGTGCGGGGTATCGCAGGTGCGGGGATGGCCGCGCTTCCTTTATTTCACGCCTCTCGGTTTCTTTAGCCGTGAAGTGGCCGTGTCCGTATCTCTGTGCGAGCGGTGCGGTTACCTCCTCTTCCAGATGGCGTGGTGCATAGAGCGTCGGCGTGAAATCTTCGTTCACTCCCGGAACAAATCCCAATTAGGGTTGTGATGAATCGCGTTTCACGAAGCGCTGGCCGCGGGGGAGCAGGTTCTGTGTTGAAACGCTTATTGCGTATCGTGCGTTACGAGAGAAAAAAAAATAACACTCTATTATAGGTGATAATACCGAGCACTTAAAGCGCGCGAGAGAAATTCTCTGAGCACCATCACCCGTCACACCCTTCGCTTAGTTCTCCACTTCACTGGATGCTTGCAGGGCATGCGAGAGACTGAGAAAAAATATCCTGATGGCATTTCTTGGTTAGAGTTTTTTTTTTTCTGGCTCCTTAGACAGCACTCAGGGGGTGGGGGAGTGGAAATACACTTAGAAAATTGTCTTATTTTGTACCCCGACTCCTTGCGCTACAGGCTAGACACACTGTATAGCCACGTTATTATTATTATTATCGAGTCATGCTTTTTAGCTGTGCTGCTCGATGATGGGTGTGTTGGGGGGGTGTTGGGGGGTGCTATTTAACATCCTCAAACCCAGCCCGTGTTAAAGTTCACCAATTTTAGCTGTCACGCTCTTACAAAATAATCTCTGGCAAGCACGGACGCCGCTATTACCGCTGGCATCCTGTGAAGGCGCGTAGGTGGTTCCATTGTTTCAAAAACAAAAACAAGACTTGAGATCGTTCAACACGCTGACGTTCCATGACGAGGGGGTTTTAATTCGGGGCTAGAACTTTGACCGACACGGGTTGTGACAATAATTGGGAGGCGCGCGAGGCTCAACCGTTGGACTCGGCGTACCTGGCAGCGCAGAGAGTGCGAGCGCTCAGCAGACGCGTGCGTGTGATCGCTGAGCCCGGCGTTGCTTGCCAACACCCATTTTCGGACGAGCCGTTTGAGCGAGGGCTGGCGACCGCGTCCATGAACAAGCCGGAGTGTTCGCTGCTCGAATAATCGGCGAAAAGGCTCGAGAAAGGGGCTCCTGTCTCTCCCCGGCAGACGAGACTCTGACGACTCCCTGTTGGAAAGCGGAGTGCCGTGGAATGCTGATAATGAAAACAAGCTGCTTCATGTGGGATTTACAGCTTACCCGCCAGGCAGTCACTTCTAATCTCCCCCTGTGCCACTAAACACTGCCGGACTCCCGCTGGCTGGGGTTTTTTCAAAGTTGTTCGATTAGAAAAGAGGATTTTACGACAATTTTTTAAAGGCATGTACGCTTTCTGCACTGTGAAAAAACGACAGCAGGTGAAGCCATGAGGGCTGACTGCGTGGCATTGAAAATCTGAAGGCTACGAGTCTTCCCGCTGTCAAAAAATAAGACTTCCTTAGTCTGCCTTCAACACCAGCGTATCTTGCAGTTGGAGATGTAAAGGTGTACTTTATGTACAGGATAACACATGTATTTTATGTTGGATGTTGCCATTCTACAACATTGAAATATAACACGTGCATTCTTACGTTGTATAATGGAATGGCATATATATGACGGGGACATATTGTCAGCTTAGCTATGCTGTTAATTATATTCTCTATAATGCCACCAATTATTAATGTTTCATGTTCTTCGCAACATTGGTCGGTACGGGTTGGTGAAGGAAGAGCCCGGAACGGTTTCAAACCTCACTCGCCGTTAACCATGGCTGGGGATCAAACTCGGGTCGTCAGGTTCCTAGCGCAGTGCGCGAACCGCTATGCCACTGCTCCACGATAATTGTACGTATTTAATTACCATTGCCTATTTGGAGTCCGGTGTAAATGCATGAGTATCACTTCACGGGAAGTCAACAGTGGTGTTCCTCTCGAGGCACCACCTGCTGTCACAGGGAGTGAGTTGGGTTTACATGGTAAACATCTGTGCAAAATGGGCATGCTCAATTAACTATCAGGCACTGCCTCATCTCCATTAAAGGCCCTGAATCAGCGGTGTAAATTTGGCATTGCTATAAGAAAGGCAAGCCAATCGTGGGACAACTATTATTCCCACAAATTGCTTCGTGGTTTATTGACCCCGAGAAAACTATGGGCCGAGTTGACCCTACCACTGGCTGCAGGCCACCAACGGAGATAATCGCTGACTCAAACTGGTCTGAATAGAAGAGGCAAATTGACTTCGCTTTCATCTAAATACGACATTCGTAAATATAACGCACACGTGGCGTTCTCTCGTTTTGCCAGACGGAGTGGTGAGTCCATGAATGTCTTTGTGAATAATAATAATAGTTCAATTTGTAACGCGCGCAAATTTGCGGACGTAGTGGCCGCAACTCAGAGGCATGGAGCCAAGCTCAGGGTCGCTCGAAAGCACGTGGTTGTAGAGGTGAGTTTTTAAGTGTCTCTTGAAGGAGGCGATTGAGGTGATGCTGCGAATGTGCAGAGGGATATCGTTCCAGACTCTTTTCCGTGCATCTCTCTCCTTCTTCCCAGACCCGGGTGGAGGAGCTGGAGGAGGAGTTGGAGGCTGAGCGGGCCATCAGAGCGAAGGTGAGGGGCCGCCTTTCCTCGCACCTTGAATCTTAGAAGGGAGGCTCGGGCACGTCACCTGTGTGTGCACGCTCGTGGCGAAACGGCGCATCAGCTCGTCGATTAATGGCAATCGTTAAAGCCGTGACACGTGCGGAAACCCTTCGTTTGTCGTGAGAATCAACTCCGTCGATGGTTTGTGTCCGTCGTATGGCAATGAACTTCACCTGGCCCGTGCAGCCACTCACGCACAATGTTTGTTGACTTTAATCGGGACCCTGGACCGTCACTATTTTAATTGCTGGGCAGATTCATTTGTTACCCATCCTCCTCCACAATTCCGCCTTTTATCACGATTAGGCATTATGATAAAAACAATTCGCGTGTTATTCTACGATCAAATTCTAATAGTCTCAAGCAAAAATTTACATATAATTTGCAAATAGTCCAAATAATACGTTTTGACAAGCGTGTATCACGAGGGTAAAATAAAAAAAATCTTAACGAATCTTAATGAATCGCTACATGCCAGACGGATCGATCGCATCGCGTGTGCTTCGTAGGACCACAATGTTCACGCACTAGAAAGTTGTGCAGTCAACTCTTCTATTTTTTTAAGTCGCTGAGCAAAGGACAAATGGGCCCCAACATCTCCAAAGGGCAACAACAGGCAGCACTCTCAAAGTTGTAATAGATAAAAAAAAAATACGTACGTGTGTTGTGTTATTTTTTATTTTATGTTTGTATATTAAGCAAGGCTGTTACGAGAGCTTATGGAGTAGAAACGACGGGAGGGAATTCCAAAGTGTATGAGTGCGAGGGAAGAGGCAGAGAGGGGAGTGTGGTGACCTGCAGGGTGGCGTGGCACGCGGGGAGGCTGCGCTGAATCCGTGTCTGTGCGGTCCACGCAGGCGGTGAAGGTCGCGGGTCATGGGGCAGAGGCAGCAACATACAAACAATAACAAACACAGAGAACGCGATAAACAAAGATAAACAAATATGCAGATAATGCAAAGCATATGTAAATACGACTATCAAAACATCCTCATTGCTTACCGACGAAGCATACGAGTGGAAGTGTAGAATGTGTAATCTCGACAGGACACTAATTACGATGCTACTTCAATTGCAACATTATTCTAAACATTTTTTTGCAATTTTGTTGGGTTTTCATTTCTGCATAAATAATCCCAACAATATGCAAACCAACGAATACACTGCACTTAAACGTATTCAGAAGGGACGTTCATAGTGGTAACGTGCAGACTTAAAGCCACTGCACTGCCGTGCACAGTATGCCACTGAGCTGCAGTGTGCAAGCACGAGCCCTCGAGTCTAAATATTGAGACAGAGTGCAGTAGAGAGGTGAGATTAAACACTGCGCGTTTCATCTGCCTACCCTGGTTACTCACTTTCATCTACGTTTAATTAGCGGAGAAATCCTGCAACCCCCGCTGTCCATCCAGCACTCTGGCATGCGCGCTTTATGATGTGCATTATGCATTTTGCCCTGGACATTTTCAAGCCCTGCACAGTGTGCCATCGACCTGACTTTGAATGCTTTTATTTTTAAAAAATACTGCATGTGAAAGTAGATAAATGTTCTCGTTAAAAAAAAGTTTTGCTTTCTGACCTCTCTGTCCACGCAGCAGCAGCATAAATAGGGACCCCAGCACATTTAGCCGACTGGCAGGTTATGTGCGGTGTGGTATTGTGTGGGTGTGCTCCCACCGCTGTCAAGATGTGTGGCCAGCATTGAAGAGTAGGCCAAATACTCGGCAGAGGGGCTCTATCTTAAGCTCCTTCTCGTGGAGGCCCTTCCTTCAGCAGTGGCGTGAACAAG
Organism: Lethenteron reissneri; assembly: GCF_015708825.2. Lineage (NCBI taxonomy): Eukaryota > Metazoa > Chordata > Hyperoartia > Petromyzontiformes > Petromyzontidae > Lethenteron > Lethenteron reissneri. The sequence continues at coordinate 11,596,881 of NC_083822.1, forward strand.
ACTTTGCAGGGCTGCACCTTTACCACGTTTCTACTTTGTATAATATAAAACCCTTGTTCAGTCTACTGCTGCATGAAGGCCTTCTCACGCCGTGCCAAGTCATCGGTGTTGTTGGACCACACCTCGCCGCGGTGCTCAGTGTGAGCGACCCTGGTCAGGTTTTGACACCCAGCGTCTCATCAGTAGACTCAGGCACCGACGTGGGGAGGTGCTCGCGGTTGCCAGGAAGTGCAAAAAAAAACTTTAATGGTCTGTTGTTGAAGGACGCAGATATATGAAGGAGGCACATTGTCCGCGTGTTTCTTCTGCTACTGATATTCTCCACGACGACGCGAATGATTATTCTGTGCTCGGTGAAGGGGGCTGCGCAGGAAATGGTTTCGGGATGTCACTCGTAAGCACCGCGAGGATCGCTGCTTATCAGTACGTGAGCACAGTGCACATGTTAGTACGTCAAAAATTCCGCCGCACGCACGCACAGGGAACAGGGAAGAATCTGTGTGCGCGTGCAGGCAGGTACGATCTATCTTCTCCGGACAGCGGTGTGGGGGGGGGGGGGGCACCAGTGTCACACCGTCTTCAGCGGCATCAGATTAGGGCGTGCGCACGCCTTGCACAGCGTTTCCACATGTCGCTGACTGGTGTCGTTTTTTAAAAAATCAACAAAAATATGGTTTCCCGTCAGGTTGAGAAGCAGAGGAATGACCTCGCCAGGGAGCTGGAGGAGCTCACGGAACGCCTCGACGAAGCGGGGGGGGCCACAGCAGCCCAGGTGAGTGGGGGTGGGGGGTGGAGGTGAACCCAGCCCATCAGTCGGTCAGGGGGGGGGTCGATAAACTCAGCACCAAATTGTAGGGACAATAGTCGTACTATGGCAAGCCTTACACTTTGACAACAGCGTGACACTCCCACCGCTGGTTCGGATGCCTTTGATGGAGATTAGCGGTGCCCTCAGTGCTTATTCAAGCGTGGAAATGTAAAGCCACATCGCTCTGTCATGCATTGTCACTATACCAGGGCCTAAGACTGAGGTTGTAATCCTAATAATAGTTATTCAATATAATTTTGCTCACATACAATTGAATGACTCACGGTGAAATGTATTACAACGCAACGATGTATATTTCTAAACGACATCGTCTTTGCGTTGTACCTGCGGGTTGTTCGGACGACGTCCGACGTTTCGGTCCACGGGGCTGGGGGCTTCTTCTGGCACTGAATTCAGTGAAGACGTCGTACAACCCAAAAACACATCGGAGAGCAACACGGCACAAGCGTGGAAACTGGCATGCGAGTATCAACGCGAATAACTGAATGCTTCCAACAGTGGGCATATGCAGTCTGCTAGAATAAATCAGTTTACCCTGATTCCATCAGTGGTTAGGCTACATGTAATGGCTCCGCGATTAGGTTGCTAACCGACGTGTACAATCGTTTCGGTGTTATCTCCCTGTGCGTTTGGGATTTTTCTTCCCACAGAGAACTCCGCTTTCGCCATCACCTGCAAAGGTTACCCAAATAGCCACGAAAGTGAAATGTAAAAATTAGTTCTCCCTGCGCCGTGTGGAGCTGCTGTAGCTGGGAGGACAGGACACGGTGACGTACGTCGTTTTTGTGACGTGATGACTGAATTCAATGCGCGATAGCTCAAATTCCCCTGAGCAACAGCATTTCTCCACTCGACGATTCTATTTTCTACTTATTTTGATATATATTCATGTAAAAAAAAATCTAATAATTAACTAATAAAATGTTACTGTCAAAATTAAGTAAATTGGCTTTCCAGCTGTCCATGGGGTTTTTAGGTGGGTGGCTAAAGTCGTTCCTGACCCCCACCCCCCACGGTACCAAGTGATGAACACGGGGGGGTGGTGGGGGGACGACGACACAGTAGCCCGCTAGCACCCCCCTCCCCTCCTCAATTCCACCGTGGCTCCTGCACCTGTACTCCACAGTTTGTTGATATTGCCCTCCCCCCCACCCCCCCCCCCCCTTGGTGGGCACAGATCGAGCAGAACAAGAAGCGAGAGTCGGAGGTTCTCAAGCTGCGCCGGGAGATGGAGGAGTCCTCCCTGCAGATGGAGGCCACCATGGCTGCCCTGCGCAAGAGGCAGGCCGAGTCCACGGTGGAAATGACGGAGCAGCTGGACAGCCTGCAGCGCGTGAAGCTCAAGCTGGAGAAGGACAAGCAGGTCATGAAGGTGGAGATCGATGACCTCGCCTCCAGCCTCGAGGCATCTCAGAAGTACAAGGTAAAGCCACCACAGCGCGTGCACGCACACACACGCACGCACGCGTGTGTGTGTGCGTGTTAGCCACAGGGGTATTCATCGTTTTGACTTCCCTGGATTTTATGTTTGATGTTACTGCCAGTAGTTTCGAGTTAAGTTCATAGCCGATTTCTAAATTTGTTTGTGAGAACTGTTCATCTCCCTGAAGCAATACCAATCGGCACGTTGAACGCTTGCACACGACACTATTTAATCTGTTCGGGCTCTGTCGGGTGGTGGAGGGTCTTACGGCATAACATTGGGCGCATCATCATGGGACCTCCTTTGCCAGTACCAAAATATACTAATAGGGTTTTTCCCCTTTTTTTGGCAACAAAACTGACACCTTTTGCAAGGAATCATGCTTACATTAACCACAATGCTTGCAGTCAAATGCAAAAAAAAAACAATCCTCTGATAATTTATGCATTGTCCTTGAAACTGATTGGTCCACACCAGAGACAGCTTTCTTTAGAGCCTAGTCTCATATGGTGCTCGACCAGATGACGCCAAAAGGCGCACTATTTTTCCACAAATTTGGTACATGAGCATACGCAACGCACGTGTACGCAGGGCCAGATCAGTGCAGGGGGCTTTAGGGGTGGCAGCCTGAGGGCCTCCGATTACGTGGCAGCCCAAAGCAATAGACCGCTTCATGATGGTCGAAGTGAAGTCCTGCAGGTAACTTGGTCATTGAAGCCATCGCAGCACGAAGTGTGTATCACTACCCGTTGTGTGCTTAAATTAAACTAGTTTTGATTGTTTTAACTTTAAATTAGCCATTCCTCCATAATATAAGTTTTTGGGTTAGATCACCTAAATATAAATGTCGTTAAACCCACCATCACCCGGTGGTGATATGTACCGTAATCAATTGTAATTAATTGATTACATATGTGTGCCACGGTAGCGAGATGTTAGCTACCTCGCCTGGTATACAGGAGATCGTGGGTTCGATCTCGACTCTGACCATGCCTGTATATTTGGAGTTTGCATGTTCTCCCCATGATCGTGTGGATTTTTCTCCGGGTCCTCCGGTTTTTCCCTGCACATGTAGAATCAGCGTGCGTTCAGAGTATTTGGCTGCTGTACATTTCTACGTGATACGCCACTTCAGTGAGCTATCATTTGTGGCCAGGTCGCTTCTGAAAACGAGCTACATACAGTGAGGGAAAAAAGTAATTGATCCCCTGCTGATTTTGTACGTTTGCTCACTGACAAATAAATAATCAGTCTATAATTCAAATACTTATTTCCCTCATTAAAATGCAAATCAATTTATAACATCTTTGACATGCGTTTTTCTGGATGTTTTTATTGTTATTCTGTCTCTCACTGTTCAAATAAACATACCATTAAAATTATAGACTGATCATTTCTTTGTCAGTGGGCAAACGTACAAAATCAGCAGGGGATCAAATACTTTTTTCCCTCACTGTAGCTCAGTGAGCCTTACCCAGTAAAATTTAAAAAAAATAGTAAAATCGCTTTTTAGTCTACTAAGGTCACTCGCATCTTGCATGTGTGAACGTGCACCGCAGGTGTCGGCCGAGATGCACATCCGCAAGCTGGAAGATCACCTGAGCGAATCCAGCTCGCACTGCGAGGACCTGCAGAAAACCCTCAACGAGGTCAACAACTTCAAAGTGAAGCTCGCAGGTGGGGCCGGCTGCCTTCTGACGGGCAATTACGTGGTGCGCGCGCGAGCGGGATTACCCACTTGACCGCGCGTATTACCCGGGAGGGGAGGGTGCGACGCTTTGCGGGGGCAGTAACAACACCGGCGCCGTTACTTGCCACCGCCGCTCTCTGCAGCCGAAAACAGCGACAACCTGCGGCGGCTGGAGGAGGGGGAGAACAAGATCGCTCAGCTGAGCCGCACCAAGCTCTCGCTGTCCTCGCAGCTGGAGGAGACCAAAAGGTCGCTGGATGAAGAAACTAAGGTGATTGCTCCCTATTAAAGTAATGCGTGTCTCTGCGGACGTCTCCAGGATAGGATTTTTAATTTTGCATGATGCCGGATATATATATACACGACGGCATCTTTTTAGAGGCATCGCACAAGGACAAGGCGTGCGCCGTCGAGTAACAAAACGAAAATGTAATCAAAGGTTATGGAAATGAACGAGATGAGAATGATATTATGTTGCAGGATGCCATTTTATTAGACCGATTTTGGCTCGAGGTTTCGGGGCCAGAGTTATGGTGTTACGGTATTGTACAAATGTAGTTTTTTTTTCTTTCAGAAATTAAGTGAACGTAGTGTGCTCGTAATGGACGAAAGGTTTTTTTTTGGCGTGTTTTCTTCCTACCATGCTCTCATCCAACAATGGAGGCTTGCACATGAAGTGCAGGTCAAAGAAATGTATTAGTGAAGCATACATTCATGAACAAGCCAACAAAGATGTCCAGAACATCGAGTGATGGTTGTCCGACACAACATTTTTTAACTGAACATGATTACACGTTTTTTTAATGATTTCCACAATTTTATCCCACTTATGCTATCGGCTTCAAGTAATAAAATTAAATATCCATTGAGATCTTTCATAGAGCAGATATCACAGGGCAACCTCTTCAAATAACCTCTGGTTCACACATCAGAAGACAGCATTTTCCTACATAGTCTGCATATGAGAATCGTGTTTGTTGCATGATAGTGAAACCTACATATTCATCCCCAGAGCTGGAATTCGGCCAAATAAAGTGCGGAACCAAATTTTACGTGATCATCTTGCGTGCTCTTATCGGTGACCGAGCTGAAACCGCCAACTCGGCTATGTGCTTGAGATTCAAGCCCAGGATCTCAGGGGTGGCAGCGAAGCTGACCTCTGAGCCACACCCACCCAACCTCAATTACAAACACGCTTAAGTCGCGATTCATAATAGATTTTTTTGAGGTTAGGTCACGTAAGAATCTGACAAAATTCACTGCATTAAGGAACACTCCACCGCCCAACACAGTCACACAAATTAATTTCTGCGTGGTGTACAAGCGTTGAAAAAGGCCAATTATGAATGTTCCAACTCACCATTAAGTTGAACAACAATCCACACAAACAAATGTACCAATTAGGCCATGCGACATATTTAAGAAAACCAGGTCAGGTGACACACTGATTCCGATTCACTGGATTGTTGTTGTGACTTTCTGGAGCTTAATGATTTTGATGTAATATCAACCGAAATGCCATATATCTTATTCCTAAATTTGCTTCTGAGGATTGTTTTTCAACTTACCGGTGAGCTAAAACAATAATAACTTGGGGCGTAAAATGCTCCCACCGTGTCGCAGTTCATGTGTTTGGGCTGTGTCGTGTTGGTGGGAGGCTTCTTAAATGACACAGATCAGTCGGATCATTCTGTGGCCTCATACAGACAATAATGAATCCTAATAATTGCCTGCGAAAAAGCCAACCGCGTGTTACATCCTCACTGTTGAACCTCCGGGTGCGACGCAGGCGAAGGGCATGGTGTCTCTGGGCATGTCCAACGCCAAGCACGACTGCGACCTCCTCCGCGAGCAGCTGGAGGAGGAACAGGAGAGCAAAGCCGAGCTCCACCGCGTCATCTCGCGCCTCAACGGGGAGCTCACTCAGTGGCGCAGCAAGTACGAGTCGGATGCGCTCGGCCGTCTGGAGGAGCTCGAGGAAACCAAGTGAGTTAAAAATATAAAAATCTCTCTTCCCCCCTCCCCCCACCACGCACGGCTCCGTTAAAAGGCGCATTCGCGCTTGAGTCTGACTTAACTGTGGAGGATACCGGGTTGTAATAGAGTGCATATGGCGTAGACAAACGTTTCAAAATGTATTATGTTAAAAGCGATTACCTACAAAAATGTTGCGGACACTTTACGTAGACGTGCACTTTAGGAAATGCCATGTGAATTAAATGTTTATGCCATATACCAGCACATAATCACTTCTTAAAATAGGCACATCAGTAGTGCCTCCATTTTAATGTCTATACAAAATCAGGCAGGTTATCAAAGCCAAATAGTTGAAATTCCCTCAGAGGGTGTATGCATTTTGTTTAATTAATGAATCCAGTACTGGAGGAGTACATACATGCTTCGTGTCTTTAAACATATCGCCTGCTGCATGGTGCTCTTGTTGGAGATCCAGCAATGGGCTGGCAAATTGACAGAGGATTTCGACACGATGTACAATTTGGCACGGTGCATGATGTGGGCAACAGGAAGAAGCTTGCCGCTCGGCTGCAGGAGTCCGAGGAGGCTGTGGAAGCCGCCCAAGCGAGGTGTGCAAGCCTGGACAAGGCCAAGCAGAAACTCCAGGGAGAGCTCGAAGACCTTACCCTCGACCTTGAGAAGGTCTGGGTCCCTCCACATTTTTGCGATCGGACATGTGTTGCTACGTTCGTTGAACTTATTTTGCACCGTACATAATCGGAGGTGATAAAACCACACTTTGCAATTTTCAACGTTGCCCCGTTTCGTCGGGTCATTATTAACGAGAATGACGCTGAAGAAATTCCAGCCATGGTTCTCTTTCTTTATCCAGAACTTCTGCTTTGATCAATACTTTTTTGTATTCTTGATCTTGTTTTCCGCTGCATATATCCACCATTTTTCACTTCTTCCGCTCCGCCTATTTTCTGCCACGTTTGTGTGCGTCGCGTCACGTGTCTACCGTGCGACAGCTACGGGATCTGGCGGATGGGTCGAAGGCATTATTATCGAGGCGTGGTGTCCATCAATGGCTTTGGCCACGATGACCTCATGATCTTTGCTTACATCGCCCAGGATGGAATCCGTTCCGGACTTCATCGCATAAATGAAAGGGAGTGGCATTAAGTCAGTTGGAATTTCATTTGCGAGCGATCGGCACAGGGTCTTGATTTTGTATTGGTGTCATGCGTGCAGTTGTTCGTATGTCAAACTTTTTTTTTGCATTCGTCAAGGCCAATAGCTCTGCAGCTTCCTTGGACAAGAAACAGCGTTCGTTTGACAAGCAGCTGTCGGACTGGCGTCAGAAGTACGAGGAGGTCCAGTCGGAGCTGGACTCGTCGCAGAAGGAGTGCAGGAACTACAGCAACGAGATATTCAAGCTGAGGACCTGCTACGAGGAGGCGGTCGAACAGCTGGAGGCCTTCAAGAGAGAGAACAAGACCCTTCAAGGTCAAATTGTAAAACCTTTGTAACGATCCCGAGATGTTAACATGCAGTAGGGATTCTTTTTTTTGTCGGTTAGATCGCGTAAATATAAATGTGCCGTTAAACCCGCCACCACCACCACCCGACACAGCCAATTAGGAAGGTTTGTCACGTAAACAGAACGTGGCCAATTCGTTACTAGTTCAGCACACCGGTTGCGTGTAGGAGATTAAACCCACAGCTTTTACAATTGGAGTACGACGTTTCGCCGGCAAATACAACCACAATGTACATACGTAATGTCCACGCATGAAGTGCATGCGTGATGTAAATATATCATGTATGTTAATTAACTGTGAACAACAAAAATCAATACGTCCATTGTAATTTAGATGAATACATTAACCCCCCCCCCCCCCCTCCATTCCGGTCTTCGCACCTGATTAGCTCACAGTGATGACATCACATTCAACCCCCCCCCCCCCCCCCGTGTATTTAAGACCGAAACAGGAGGAGGATTTCTCCACAGCTCTAGCTGTCGCCTGATGAAGCTCGTTGTAATTACTAGCGTAACGTCACGGTACTCAAATTGTAAATGTTGTGGGATTACTCTCCAACACACCGGGGTGCTGAACTGGTAACGAATTTAAACGTTTTGTTCACGTGACAAACCCTACTAATTGGCCGTGTCGGGTGGTGGCGGGTTTAACGACACATTTATATTTACGCGATCTAACCCAAACAAAAACATCGATTACGGATCTTTTAATTTGGAATGCATTCGACACATTGTTGTCAACACATTTGAAATTGAGTCGAACAAGGCCTTTTTGTACATGAAATTAGAATTCTGCATTACTGTTGTTGTTTGTTGTTGTTTTCTCTCGGTACGCGTTCAGAGGAGGTCACCGATCTGACAGAGCAGCTGGGAGAGGGAGGAAAAAGCGCTCACGAGCTGCAGAAGGTGAAGAAGAAGTTGGAACTGGAGAAGGAAGAATTGCAGCTCTCCCTGGAAGAGGCAGAAGCAGCCCTGGAGGTGAAACTCACTGACGTTTACGAACGCAAATTCCCTCCGTAATGAAGATGGTATTTTTTTTTGGGTTAGACCGCGTGAGTATAAACGCGTCGTTAAACCCGCCACCACCCGACTCAGCCAATTAGTAAGGTTTGTCACGTAAACAGAACGAGGTAATTCGTTACCAGTACAGCACACCGATGCGTTGGAGAGAAATCCCACAACATTTACAATTCGCTGGTGATTACAGCCAGCCTCATCAGGCGATTAGGCAGAATTGTGAAGAAGTCTTCCTTTGTTATGTATAATATTGGTCGCGAAAGCCTTCACAAGTGGCAGCAATCTGTTATACCATTCATGTTTACTTTGTGTATTTTCTCTCATTTAGCCCTCTCACCAATGGCAGGTCTTTGGCTCAGATTCACGTCATCCTGTCCAACATTTCTCTACTTCATTAAACTGCAATGAGCCCTTTTCAAGTAATCAAGCCAAATTGTGCTTTACTTGCCTCTTGGCCTTCATCTAACAATCCTTCCTTGCAGATTTCTTCACAGAGCTGGCACCTCGGGAGTATGTGGCCCAATCCATGTATTTTTTTCTTCTATTAAATTTTCTAACAAGGCTTCTCTCCCCCTGAACCTGCTACAGAACTTCACCACTTCCCTTTATCTCGATGCCATTTTATTGTTTCATTTCTTCGCCATACCCACATCTCAAGACATGCTCGCCTTCTTATGGCTCCCCATCTCAGAATCCAAGTTTATGCCCCGTGCAAAACTCCAAGACGCTCTGCCATTCTCGATTTACTCCGGACCGTCTCAAAGAGTTCCTATCCAAAGGGCCATGCTAAAGATATTTGACCTTTTCCTCATGTTTAGTATATATATAGGGAACCAGAATATTGGGATGCAACACACGCAAGCAAGGGGAATAGTGCACTAACGCTGCACAAGTAGATCAAAAACATTCTTCCTCTGCTGCCCTGGAGGTGAGCAGTGTAACGTGCCTCCAAACCTAAGTGTTTGGCCTTCGGGGGTTAGGCCACGCGGTTAGCATTTCTCTCTCTTCAGATGTTTCCACGCTGCTGCTGCTGCCTGCATCTTGAACACTTTCAAATCCTCGAGATGTTCACAGGAAGTGCGTGGCGAAAATTTGAAAGAGCGGGAGCGCTCGACACGTGGCCCAACCTGAGCACCGCACCTGGATTACGAGCAGCTGCGAAATCTGAATGCTAAATTGCCTCCTTAATTGCTCCATCACGCAGGGAGATCCATTTATAGATACTCCAATTAAAACATTTGGGAGAAATTATACGATTGTAAAGAAGCTGCTAGTTCGCGGGTGAGGGCTGTTAAGCATGGCAACCTATGCACACAACATGCTCGCCTCAGCTCCCACAGGTGCCGATCTGTTTTTTTTTACACTTTTAATCGAACTCCGCGTCATCGCATTTACAAAACCATTCTTTAAATGTTTTGCTTTGTGGCGGCGCAAGCCCAGATCTCTCCTGGACGTAGTGTGCCGTGCCACAGATCCGTGACTCTCCTTCCATGCTGTCATCTCTCTACCCTGTTCCTCTGTAGAACACAAAGCCACTGTATTCTAAGTATTCAACCAGCTGTTAAGATGAAATCAAAAGGCTCAGAAATTGGTGGGGTATTTTCAAACCCCCCCCCCCTTCCTGTATTTAGTTGTCTCTGTGCCTTAGCTGAATTGTTGGAAATTACACAAAATTGGATGCAAGTGTAAATCGAGGCGCAGATTGCGGCTGCACGTATTCAAACACCAGGAAGCTGTGATAATCCTGCATCAAACAAGCCACTTAGCATCACTAACGAGGCGGTCACCTGCAAACAAAAACTCATCTCGGCACAGATGGGTCTGGACAGACTCAATTTTCTTTTGTCCAAATCTCTGAAGAATGACTCCCCTACCGAGAGAGCCGAGAGAACGAAACGACAATTGTAACAGCTTTGGGGGGCCAGAGGGAATCCGTGAAGGCGGCGGCGGCACCTGCAATTCCTCGCTCGCGCCACCGCTGGCAGGAGGGGCCTCTGACAGAGGGCGGCCCGAGAGAGCCCCTCGTCTGGAGAACAGTGGATGGGTAAAAATGGGGAGTCCGAATTCTGCACAGGGGCTCCGAAGTGCCGTCTGTCGAGGGCCTGCCGCGAGGTCCCCTGCGGGCCCAGCCGCCCACAGCAGCCAGCCAGCCGTCTGATTTAATCGCCCGCGTGCGCGCTGTCTCTCTCTCTCTCTCCCCTCACGGCAGTCGGAGGAGGGCAAGGTGGTGCGCATCCAGCTGGAGCTGGCCCAGGTCAAGGCCGACATCGACCGCCGCGTGCAGGAGAAGGAGGATGAGTTCGAGGCCATCAGGTGGGGGGGTTGGGTCCAGTCCTTTGGGGTCGCTGTTATCGGTTGTCTTACAACTCACTCACCTGAGCCCCCAGGGCTTCAATTTGGAACAAGCGGAGAGGGGAGCCTTTTTTTTTGGGGGGGGGCCTTTAAAATTCCCAGTGCCAGCTGCAGCCAATGGAGGTAATTGGAGTGGGGCCATGCAGCCATGTATCCAATTACGCTAATTGGACACACCTGGCATGGAGAATTTCAAAGACCTGTGATACATCACTCCGCTGTGAAGGAAGTCCACAGCGGTGGTGTGCCTTGGACGCCCGACCTACACGGTACCTTGGCAAGCAACCCGCAACATACATAGATACCCCATCGGCTGAGTGTATGCAGAAGGGTTTCCACCTCTGAAGTATGTACGTATGTTGAACTTCTTTCGCGCCGTACGTAGCCAACCGCGCTAATCGGGGAAGGGCAGCAAACTAAACGCAAAAAGCAGTTCTAAAGAAATTAGTTTAAAATCTGGATGATTTAAAAGTGCATAGCTCCAGTGGCTTCCTAATTTCTGAAGGAGGAGCGTTCCAGACGGCCGCAACAGCGCATCTGAAAGCGCGCTATGCGATGGCCGTCTTTGTTTTATGGTTAACCAGAGTTTGTGTGATAGTTGACGAGATTGTGGTTTAAGGTACAACAGTCTCGGACACATATCATGGATGAACGAATTTCCAACAATCCCAGGAGCGGGAAAACTACACGGTTAAATGCATTATCTTGAGCAGCATATTATTACATAACTGACAAAAAAAATTGGGACTTGGCAAGACCTACAGATTTTCCGGGACGCGAACCTAAAAAACACGACGGACAGGTGGCAACCCCGAGTGGTGTATGTTTCAGCGTGCGAACATAACCATTCAAGGACAGTGCATATATTATCAGAGTTATGTTTTTTGTTTGCATTATGGCTGCAGGTATTGTGGTCTATGCAAACATAACTCCTTGTTAAAAAGGTGTCAGTTATGTTGCCAGATAGAAGGGTAAAAAAACAATTATCATATTTTTTACTGGCAAATGAGGTTCCAATGGTGTAAATGCTTACCCTGAGCTCTCATACTCTGATGGTGCATTGTCTTTGAGTTGTGCGCCTTTTGGCGTCATCTGGTCCAACACCAGGGTGAGACAAGGCTCTAAGGAAAGCTGTCTCGGGTGTGGACCAATCAACTTCAAGGACAGTGCATATATTATCAGAATTGTGTTTTTTTTTGCATTATGGCTGCAGGTATTGTGGTCTATGCAAACATGACTCCTTGTAAAAAAAGGTGTCAGTTTTGTTGCCAGATAGAAGGGTAAAAAACCCAATTATAACATAACCGTTGTTTCGGTGACGAGGCCCCAACTAAACCGAGCGTCTCCGAGCGAGCCGTGAAGGCAACTGCAGTGACGGCTGTCTGCGTTCAGAGAGCAGAAGCAGTTGCCACGTGAGAGCCACGCGCGAGCGCTGAAAGCGGTGGCTTCGACTGATTTGCCGTGCAATGTCACATAGTTTGTGGTGTGCCTCCCTCTGCTGGCTTGCCCGTGTAAGTGCTTCACTTGCTCACACACACAAAGCAATCGTGCTACTCCACAGAATCAAATCTGTGTCCTCGAGTTTCGTGGCTTGCCGGCTGGACGCCTCTTCGCCACAAGAATAGCTCTGTTGTTGTTGTTCGTGGCTGCTGAGTTATTGTCACCGAAACTAGCTGGGTAACTGGCTACAAAGGGATTTCCTGTGTAACAAACGGCGAGCTGCAGCGGCGGAAACAGTTTGGACGATTCTTCTGATGATGATTGCTTGTGTTGCAATCGAAACGTCGTAATATGCTATTATTTTAATTTATTATTTTATCGTTAGACGTGACTTAACCGAAAGAACCAAAGAATAATTCCTGCAGTCACGAAAGCTCCAAAATTAAGATTGAAGTTTGGACGACATAATAGCAACACTGAGGGGGTGAGGGTAATAAATAGAGTAGACTGACACGGTTAATTTAAAACTGATTCAACTTTCCAATTTGTGCGCCTATCAATGTAATTTTTTCACCGAAATATTCTTTTAAATCCTAGAGAATATTTTGAGAAAAAAACCTCGGCGAACATATTATATATAAATTTCGATCTAAAGCTTTCGAGACTGCAGGGATTCATCTTCTTGGTTCTTTCGGTAAAGTCACGTAGAAGGGAAATAATAAAATAATAAAAATAAAACAAATTAACGTCGTGAGAATTGTATCTTATTATGTAGAATTTTTATTATTTTATTATTTCCCTTCTACGTGACTTTACCGAAAGAGCCAAGAAGATGTCTCCCATAGATTTCGATTTAAAGCTTTCGAGACTGCAGGGATTCATCTTCTTGGTTGAAACGTTAAATATTATGTTTTATTTTTATTATTTTAAATAATAGAACAGCGACCAGTCGCTGTTCTGAAGCGGTTGATGGAGCACCATAGTTTTCTTAGCAGATCAAAGCCGTGCGGAGCAGTGGGGGACAGATCCCCTAGGACAGCCATGTCCTCACAAAACCCAAAACCAGGACAGGTAGCAACCCCAGCTTTGCGAGAATATCATCGCCCTCCAAAAGCACTCAGAAAAGCCGTGCTCTCACGACGAACAAAATCAAAGTCTCACCCAAAAAAAAACCTCTATTACGGATTATCTTGGTTGCGAAAGCCGACTTCGTGTTATTAAAGCAAAAGTCCTTCATGGCCCCGGGCACCACCCCGCCGCGCCGCACGTTATGAACGCTCGCTGTGTGCCTCGGGGGGGGGGGGGGGCACTCCTGCAGAAAGAACCACCAGCGCAGCATGGAGTCCATGCAAATGAGCTTGGAGGCCGAGGCCAAGGGGCGCGCCGAGGCCCTGAGGCACAAGAAGAAGATGGAGAACGACCTCAACGAGGCGGAGCTGCAGCTGGACCACGCGAGCCGCACCAACGCGGAGGCCGGCAAGCTCGTCAAGAAGCTGCAGCAGCAGGTCAAGGTGCGTTGACCCCGCAGCCCGACGGCCCCCTCCCTCTTCGGGGTGACGACGTCACCTGCCCCCTGGCTCGCCCCCCCCCCCCCCGTCAATGGGTGGTGGCGACGCTATCAACGCTATCAATTGATCGATCGGTAGTGCAAAATGCTCTGCGTGCCAAGGTGACATCGCTAATGTTGGCACGTGTATCCCGCGCCCAGCATTGTCGTGGTCACCCGGCTAAATAGAGTGGAGGCCGTGGCGAAAGGGCCTTGTGTGTCTGTACGTTCAACTTTTTTCGCACCGTATGTAACATACCGTGCTAATTGGAGGTGCGGAATAAGGACAACAAGCTAAACATAAACAGCAGTTCTAAAGAAATACGTTTTCAATCGAGATGATTAAAAAGTGCATTGCTCCGGTAGCTTCCTATTATTGGAAGGAAGAGCGTTCCAGACGGCCGCAGAAGCGCATCTGAAAGCACGCGATGCAGTGACCGCCAACAAGTCAACTGTACCCCAGATGTATTTTTATTGTAACTCATCAGTACAGTATCGTACTGTCTAGCCATCATTGCTTCCTGCTGCCTTTTGTGTCTGAGGGACATTTGACTCGGATTTATGTCATTAACGTTTAAATAATAATAAATAATTAGTTTATAGCTTCCATACATTTTTATTGTGACTGTTGAATTTCATCTTCGGTTGGAGACAGTTCCTGAATTTAGTATCATTGTTCTGTTGGATCCATCTCTCCTCGTTGACAGCTCAACGCCGTACAATTCATAAATGTACGCGATAGTGCATTTCATTTAAGAAAATAAACGTCCATGTTAAACAGATAATTGCATTTCCCTCCCGGCTTCCCAATTTTTTCCCACTACGGAGCACCTCCTTCTGTCTCCACGCTCAATTATAGCGATTACCAAAGGATGCCATTGACAGGAGGGTCACGAAGAGAGCAGACATGACGTCAGTGAGTCGGTGGTTCTCAATGTGGGAAATGTTACTTTCTCAAAGCGGGAGAAATGTATGGATGTTTCTCCCGATGTTGGAAATGCAAGGACGACGCGCAGATAAGCTGAATGCGACTGCTTGAAAAATAATTGCTATCCCGTGCCTGGTTGTACATTGAAATGCATACATAGCCTTGGCCAAAAAATAGACATTTATTTGAATAATATTCTGGTGATAATAGTAATACATTTTAGCATTAGATATTCTCTTTCACGGTTTTAGCTGTTTTGAATCTGCATAATTTCAAACTATTACTGGTTTTGACACTTGTTTTTAAAGATGAATGTGATTGGATTGGCCAATTCATCTTGGGGTATTTCTGCACACAGATGTCTTGTTTCTCAAAGTAATTGGGCACCACAGCAGCTAATAATAGAGGTGTCACGAATTAAAGGCTCAGATTAGCATGGAACACCATACTTACTATTTCTGTTCATTTTTATTCTCAACCACGGCTAATCCACAATCCAGATAGTCCACCCACAGATAACCGAGAAACACAGCATTTAGACAAGAAGAACAGGTAAAGGTAGAGCGCTTGCAAACTCTCGCTCATGCCGCTGACGATGCAACGGCAGAGTGTTGTGAAGCCCCCAGTGGGAGTGTTGTCACGCCAGAGAGTGTGAAACCCTCCACAAGCTGTCGGCCTTGGGGGTTGTTTGATCATACGTCACCGTGCGGGTTAGTGCGGGCGAGGCAACGTAGGGGGGGCGACGGTGGACGGCACTGGTTCAGATATCACGCGCCACTGATGGTGGTCGTGACCAGGAATCCAATTCAAGGCCTCCACTCGAGAAAGCTGCAGAGAGCTTCCTCTACAGGGTATGATGTAAGTATCATTCAAACTGTTATTTTGAAAACAATCTACCTCTGTCGGCGTTCGCGTGAAGCCGAATGTTGTTGGGCAGTGACCTTCTTCAGAGCGGTTTTGGCAGCACGTGAACCGAAGGTCAACAAATAGAATCGAACATCAAACTGGTGACGTCCAGGTCGCAAGTCCAGTGTGCTAACCATTCTTCTCCGGCTGTCCGTCGCGAACGACGATGACTGCGGAGAACAGGGAGCAACGCAGCATTTCTCCGCGAGCCGGTGGGATGAGAGACCAGCTCTTATAGTGGACACATCGGCCGCACAGTGGGCAAGACCTGCTTGTCTGCAGCGTGGGATTTGTGTTGCGCCGAGTATACAGGAGGTCGTGGGTTTGATCCCCATCCCAACCCTGACACCTGTATATTTGGATTTTGCATGTTCTCTCTCCCCTGCGGTTGCGTGGAATTTTCTCCGGGTCTTCCAGTTTTTCCCTCTACATTTAAAATCAACGTACGTTCAGAGTATTTGGCTGCTATACATTTCCACGTGATAAGCCACTACGTTGAGCTATCATTTGTGGCCAGATCGCTTCTGAAAAAAGAGCTACATAGTTCAGTGGGCCTTACTTGGTAACATGAAATATAAAAATATATAAGAATAGGTTTTACCCTTTCTCACAATAAAACAAGTGTTAAGATGTTCAAACACCAAACTTAAACCTTTTGCAAGGAATCTTGTCTGCATTAACCAGATATACTTTTGGTGAACATGCAAAAAAAAACATGCTCTGGTAGTATATGATGCATTGTCTTTGAAACTGATTGGTCCACACCAGAGACAGCTTCGTTTAGAGAGCCTAGTCTCAAAAACAGTGTTAGACCAGAGGACGCCAAAAGGCGAACACTAAATTTCGATTTAAAGCTTTCGTGACTGCAGGGATTCATCTTCTTGGTTCTTTCGGTAAAGTCACGTTGAAGGGAAATAATAAAATAATACAAATAAAACATTAAATAATCCTCACGATGTTTCGGCCACAACGCAAGCAGCCGTCCTCAGGTGGCCGAAACGTCGTGAGAATTATATTATTATGTTTTATTTGTATTATTTTATTATTTCCCTTCTACGTGACTTTACCGAAAGAACCAAGAAGAGGCGAACACCAGTTTACATCTGAATGTGGCCACATGGCCCGGAGTGACCGTTGTCGCCATGCGGCTGCGTCGCCGCCGCCCCCGCAGGACGCGCAGCTGCAGATGGACGAGGATGGTCGCGAGCGGGACGAGCTGCGTGAGCAGCAGAGCGTGGCCGAGCGGCGCCTCGCGCTGGTGCTCGCCGAGCTGGAGGAGCTGCGCGGGAACCTCGAGGTGTCAGAGCGCGCGCGCAAGATCGTCGAGCAGGACCTGGCTGAGCTGCGCGAGAGGCACTCGGAGGCCGACACGCAGGTGCGCGGTGCCGTGGTTAGCCCTCGCTGTTGCGGTGGCGGCGGTGGCGGCGGTGGCGGCGGTGGCGGCGGTAGTCGTGAAGGCCCCCGTCGTGGTTGCGGTGTTAATTTCGTTCGCCGAAGTATCGGGCCACGAACAAGTATTCGTTGGCCATTAATTTTGTACGGCGAAGAGTAACGACGGGTATTTTTCGTAGGCCCAATATGCATTTCGCTTTAGTTCCACGTGTTTTAATTAATGATCGTGTTTCTGAAGGAAGTGTCACGGCAGGTAGTACGGGGACGTTGCAAGTTGAACTCCCAATGGGGGACTATTCAGCCCATTGGCTCTCTGGGGTTATAAAATTTTGTATCAATTAGTGAGTGGTCAACAGAGGCCATCTTTTGCACAGACTGGGCCCACCATGGAAATATGGAATTTCCACTGTTGCCTCAATTCTGCTGCCCCAGCACGAGTCAATGACTAACTGGTTTGAGAATGCTCCTCTCCAATGTCAAAAAAACTGTAAACGAGAATGTAAATTCTAACAATGCGTGGATCAAAGAGAGAGAGGGGCATACTAATTATCTGAAGCACTTAACAATGTTTTATCACCTATATCTGAAGTCTGGTAGATTTACCTTGCACTCACTCCTCAGGGCAGGCCCTGCAAACTCGACCGAGAATGTTTCAGGAAACTGCAAAACTTATTTTTTCCTTCTAGCTTTTCCTTGAGTATGGCCCCTAATTTTTTTATTTTTAAATGCCTTGATTTTATATTAGTTTAATTCATTCTGTAAAGTACTGCGATGCCCTCTTTAGCGGGGGGTGAGTTCTTACTCAAAAAGTTAATTTAATGGAGTTAGGAAGACTGCCCTTCGACACCCATGAAGATATTTTTGCGATTATAATTAAACGTTAATCATTATTTTTGCGAGAAATATTCTACGGAATAATGTTTAATAATACTTCTTGCCTTCTTTTTTTTAGAACCAGCACTTGAATGGTCAACGTAAGAAACTGGAGAGCGACTTGCAGCACCTCACGATGACCTATGAGGAGATGATTTCTGAGTACCGGTCCACAGATGAGAAGGCTAAAAAGGCCATCATTGATGTAAGTAGAGCTCCAGAATTTTTGATGGTTAAAACTAATTAAAATCACTGATCAGAAATTCCCACATGGGTCTTGATAATCTAGTCAGTTTCATGTGGCTGGGTGGGTCGCAAAGCTTGACATTAAATACCAACAATGCAGATTATTTTTGTTTAAATATGAAGCATGTCATCGCAGCTTTTTGACCCTAAATTAAACCCCAGCACGTGAACCCGGTGAGAGCCCTAATCTTACACGACCACTCAACTACAACAGAGTGTGCCGTGTTTTTGGAGAGAACGCAACGCCACTTGAATTACGATTGGCAGCTGAATTACGTTGCGGCCATATTGTGCGCCCCACATCACACCGGGCGTGCCCCTGAAATAAACATTGACAAACGCGCCCTTGTTGACTCTCTTCGCTCTCGCGAACGTCGCCGACATCGCGCCAGGCTGCCCGCATGGCGGAAGAGCTGAGGCAACAGCAGGACCATGGCACACACCTGGAGAAGATCAAGAAAAACCTGGAGCAGACGGTGAAGGACCTCTCCGCCAAGCTGGACGAGGCCGACCAGATCGCAATGAAAGGCGGCAAGAAGATCATCCAGAAACTGGAGATCAAGGTACCAGCGCTGAAATGCCTGGCTCACGCCACTGATGGCGGAAGAGCCTCGTAATGTGTGTATGTACGTTGAACTTCTTTCGCACCGTACATAGCCAACCGTGCTAACTGGAGGTGCTGGGGGAAGGATAACAAACGAGCCTTCGCTAGCCGGTCAGACATCTTCGAAGAGATGGAAGTACCCAAACTTTACCCCACCGCGTGCGACTTTCCGATCGACCGAGGTGTACCCATTCATGCGGCTGCGTTGTACAGAGGCGGTGGGATTTAAGGGATTTAATCCACTTGCCCCACTGTCTCAAGTGCCATGTGGGAGAGAGAACGAACTAAAATGTCGACCTCTGGATCGCAAGCCCCGTCACGCTCGCCATTGCACTGCGGCAGCATCCCCAGTATAGCGGGTTCATGAAATAAATTACTTTCCCAACAAATATATTCCACCACACATAACCATGAGAATGTTGCACAGCCAATTACCGCACACGTGGGAGTTGGCATTGTCAATGAGGGTAAATTCACTTGTCACAAAAAAAACAAAGACAAAGATCCCCCGTGTAGCCTTAGCAGACTGTCGGGGCAAGTGCTGTTGGCAAGCGCCTATGAAAGCCAGCACGGCACACAAGAGGGAGGGTGGCCAGCACCACGCCCGGACGCCTTTGTCTTCCTAGTGGCGATGTTTAGACATCGCACCAGGTACTCATTTACGGCTGAGTCGACCTAGGGGAGGCCCAGGATCAATTCAGATAATCGTCCCTGGTGTTGGCCGTGAGCAGGAATCTAACTCGGGTCGTCAGGTTTGTAGCGCAGTGCAGCGCGCTAACCGCTACACCACCGCTCTGACCCCACGCAGCCTGGCTGCTTGCAGTGTGACTGCTGTAATGAGGCACATGTTGTGCTGCAATCACGTGTGTCTTAATTACACAATTTCTCAAATAAAAGATTGCGCATTCCTCCAGTGTGATTTTAACGTGTTCAGGCCACCAATGTCCTCGTGACAATGTAATGCAGTGAATGCAAAAAAAAACATCGGCATGCAAGATGTAATTGGCATCGCCGCTCGTTATATTGGGGTTAGGGCGCTAGAGCGATGTGCATTGGTCAGCACAGTGGACCTGCAATTCCGAGGTCGTCGGTTCGATTCCATCTCGCGTCACGGTGCAAGTTTCTTGAATCTCCGCCGACCCTCCCACCCCCACCGCCTCTGTCCAACCAGCAGTATAGATGGGGCAGTGTGGAAGAGTAGGCCAAATACCCCCCAGAGGGGCTCTCTAGCACTTCCTCTAATGGACGTCCTTTCGTCAGCAACGGAGCGAGTGAGCAATTGTCGGGCTGCAACTTTACATTTTACATGTTTTGTTCTTGGTCATAGTATATTATAACAACGTTTTGCTGGCTGGCTGGCTGGCTGGATGGCTGTGGGGGCGAGAAAGTGCGAGCTGGCGACATCACCACGCATCCCAGAGCTTTGAGGTTTTCACGCGTCGCACTCAAGTTGCGTTCTGCCACCCACATACCACCCCGGTCATGGATCTCAGCGCTAATATTCCTAAAAATAAAGAAATACAACTTAGATCAATAGCCACCGTTAAGAACGTATAAATCTTGATGAAGGCTCCTAGATATCAATTAGCGTGTACATAACCAGGTTCGTTTGTATCAGTGTGCAGTGTTTTCCTTAATGCGTTCAAGCCGTTAACGTTTTTCAAGCGAGAAAACTAAAAGCCTTGTGATTTATTCGAGGCGTGAGGAATTGCCCGTGTTGGTAGCGCAGGCCTTTTCGTCGGGCAAAGATAATATCCACGAGTTGTTCGTGAAACGTGCAGTGAATTGTTGCAGCCGTGGTTCTCTATGGACGCACAGTAACGAGAGTAAATTAACGTTAGGGCTGTAATAAGTGGAATCTGAACAATGCTCTCGGGGAGTAGTGAGTGTGTGTGGGGGGGGGGGGGGGTACAGGTAATGCACCGTGCATAGAAAAAAGTGGCCCTAAATGAATGGAGGATTGAAAGCCACTTCGGAGCATTTGCTCATAATGTGCGTGAATGCCCGAGGCCAAATCTTTTTTTTAAAAAGCACTCCCATTGGAGACGGATTGACGTATCGCGCTCCTTTTAGTATGTTTTATGGAGTAAAAAAATAAGAAAATGTACAAATAAACATGCCACGGTGAAGTCAGAAAATGTGTAAGCGGTCAACAATGAAGTCACTGGCGTCTGTAATCTGCAGTAATGTTTTGGTTGATTACTTAACGCAGTTTTAATTCAAATTCTGGAAAATGTTAAGATCGTTTTTTGATTAAAAAGATCGTGCAATATTTTGTGCAGGTATAGCGTGACGTTTAAACTTTCCCAGACGTAGTCCGGCTCATTTTGAGCGCATTCTTGTAAATTTAGCAGTTAATTTGCTGCACATGTTAAAAGCTGTTTCAGGACCCGCTGTTTCCTGTAAATCTGCCTTGGGTGTCAGCTGCGCGCAGATGGATGTGTCTCAGGCCCAAAGTCGGGTTGCCAGAAGGGTCCAAACACATTCAGCTAAATTGCTAGCTGTGTGTTTAATAAGCCTGTTTTTCTCACATAGTGATGATGAATGTCTGCTGGCAACATGCATCGTCAAGCAAACGCCTGTTTCGTGATAGCATCGGTTCAAGTATTCCACAACAAAATGTAAAAATAGACTTAATCTAATGTTTACGAACAAATAGCAACTGATATCTATGGAACCTTTGTGCCAGTATCAAAATAGAAACTGATACTTTGCATTTTACCAACTTGTTTTTTTCAGAATAGTGATGTTATTAATACCCTTCCCCAAGAAAGCTGCATTGAATATCAATATTATTTTTAAGAAGCGTCTTGCATTAAAGTTGTTTGGCTAACTCCATCCATGATTGTTTTAGCCGTGGGAGGAAATGTGAATAACCGGAGAAAACCCAGATGAGGTGCTAACACTGACAACTCCACTCAGATAGATTTAATAATCACTTACTGCTCTACCCAAATACTGGACAACCTCGTATCAGTGTTGAATCAAAGCTGTGTAAAATGTATCTTCGACTTGCTTGATTTTTAGAAGCGGTCATCAGAAATATTCAATATTTACTGTTAATATGTTTGGGTTGGGTTGGATGTCATTGCTAGGAAAATGTCCATTGTGTGTTTTCCCATTATGGTAGAAACACTAGGCAGCATATCCTAACCGAGAGCTAACATTCCAGTTTAATTAAAATCAGAGTATCCTCCTCCGAGGCAACACGGCTGTTGTTATGTATTTGCCTTGCATTTATTCATTCATCCATAGTGAAATTGGAAGGCACGTTTAACCTTTGTGTTTAAATAAATAGTTAAAATATATTCCAAGTTGGAAGAGGACGTGTTTCTGTCGCCATACAGCATAAGAAAACAAACGTTACGGAACAAAACAGCTACTCGAGTTGAGCTCTGAGCGGCGTTGTCAGTTCATAATCGTAAATTTTCCCTTGTCCGAGGTTTCCCTCTGGGTAAATAAAGGATTAGCGGTGCCATTTCGGACTTAGGCCAAGGCCACATTTTCTCCGCCCGCCCGGCGCGCTGTGTGTGTGGTCTCCTTCGGCGTCTGTGGGAAGGTGCGCGAGCTGGAGGGCGAGCTCGACGCCGAACAGAAACGGCACGCCGAGACCATCAAGAGCCTGCGCAAGAACGAGCGGCGCATGAAGGAGCTCATCTTCCAAACGGACGAGGATCAGAAGAACCAGGCGCGCATGCAGGAGCTGGTGGAGAAGCTGCAGAGCAAGATCAAGACCTACAAGCGGCAGCTTGAGCTCGTGGTGAGGAGTCGCTCCCTAATGCTTTGCCGCTTTATCACCGCATCCCATAACCCCCGTTCTCCGGATTTATAAGCAGTGGTTGGCACAGTAGGGGGCACAGTAGGGGGCACAGCCGGTGCATCCGCCAGTCATCTCGGTCAACCCATGGCACCAGGGTCTATCCCGTGACCTCCTGTCAGCGGGGAGCCTTCGACACTTCACGTGGCCTCGAAGTGCACCTGGCCTGGCACAGGCGCCGTGGTGACGTCAACGTCACTTAGTGGCAACTGGCGGGTATTCAAGTTCAAGTTCATTTATTAGGTATAGCCCTGTGAGCCATTCAGCTCTTGAATCGGGTGCAACCGCAACAAACAAAAAACAAAAAACATGAACAAAAAACATCTTAAAGTGAATATGTGTGTGTGTGTGTGACCAGATTGGTATGACCGTTATTGGCAATTGGAGCGGTTATCGCTGCTGCGCTACGAAAATGGCCACCTGGGTTTGATTTCCTCTCACGGCCAATACCGGTGACAATCATCTGAACCGGTCCTGGGCCTCCCCTAGGTCGACTCAGCCTCAAATTAGTACCTGTTGCGTTGTGTAAAAACATTGCCACTGGGGGAGACAAATGCGGCCGAGCATGGTGCTGGTCACCCACCCCATTGTGTGCCGTGCCGGCCTGCATAGGTGCTCGCTAACAGCACTTGTCCCAACAGTCTGTTAAGGCTAAACGGGGGATCTTCGTGTTTCTTAAATACCGTTATTGACACCAGGCAAGGTTTGGGGGTGCGTCTTACTTTCCAGAGCTTTATATAATCCGAAGAAGATGGCGATACGACTGCGCAGGTATTCGCGGTGCTTACAGAGAGCGCATTGCAGCGCACCCTGGAGTCAGACTCAGAATATGTATACTCGAGGAATCCGATCAGCTATAAAGCTCTTTTTCACAGATGTCCATTAGGGGCAACACAAAAACACGATACAAGAAAGGTAAACAAATCACCCGACACACATGCAAATGAAACGAAATCATCCCCATCCTACCAGGCAAAGCCCACCGAGGTATTATTAACTTGTTTTTCAGAAGCGACCTGGCCACCAATGATTGCTCAACAAAGTGGCTCGTCACGTGGAAAATTAATTGCGGCAAAATAACCGAAATAATCTCAATGCATGAGTCACTTGAAGCAACACGGGCCTCCTGCTGTACGTCTGTACAAACATGCGAGAAAGGAACCTCAGCGGCTAACATCGCGTGAATAATGCGGGAACGTTGCGAGATGCCGTTTCACAGGGAGGGTATTTTTAAACAGAGTGCCTGAACGTTTGCACGGTAATTGTCGAAGTCGTTAGCGTGCTATGTTGAATTATCTTATCAGGCTGAGAAATGTTACCAGACAGGAATGTAAGGAGCTAAATATTATTTGGCATGTGCTCGAAATCGGTGGACATTGGTATCTGACCCCTTGCTTGACAAAAATGGAATCTGACCCTGGCCTAAAATGAGTCCCTGGGAAGTATTGATAAGAAACGTCAACATTGGCACTGGGAAGCAACATGTGTTGTTACCCCTACACCGACATCTTCAGTGGCTGGGCCGTGCTTAATCGGGGCTTGCAAACAATGCTTTTCCTCAGCAGCGTGAAAGGCTGTATGGGAGATTATTTCAAGTATTATTTTTTGAAAAGATAATGTAGAAAATAAGTGAAGCCTTGCAATAACGACAACAAAAAGCTGAGATGCAGGAATTTCACTCCGTCATTGCCAAAATCAAGCACTCAACTGTATTTAATGAAACTAAATATGACGGTAAAAGGTGCAGCGTTAAAACATCGCCTTTCTCATGCCACTGCTGGTGACAGGGCCTCGACTGTTGACCAGACATCTTGGAAGAGGTGGCAGTACCCACACACAACCTCCCGACTCATTGTGGAATACTCATTTATACCACTGGGTGGACAGACAGGGAGGATTTAAGAAATGTGCACCACCGTTTTATCTGCCACGCTGGGAGATCAAACCGGCAACACTGGATTGCATGCAAGTAAAAAAATATATTTTTTACTTTTTTTTATTTTACTAGATAAGGCCCACTGAGCTATATAGCTCATTTCCCTGTCTGTCCACCCAGTGGTATCACAAACTATAACTCGACGAAGCGGCTTGTCAGCATGTGGAAATTTATAGCAGCCAAATACTCTAAATGCATGATGTTGATTCTAAATGTGGAGGTAAAAACCGCAAGGCCTATAGAAAAATCCACGCGACCACAAGGAGAGAGAACATGCAAACTTCAAATATACAGGTGTCAGGGTCGGGATCAAAACCCACGACCTCCTGTATACCAGGCGAGGTAGTTAACAGTTCGCCACCATCCCAGTTTCCCAAACTATTGGACTCTTATCCGGCTTTAAACAAAGCCTACGAACGAATGATTTGACCGTGTGCATCGCGAGAGAACTGGGTGCGTGTAGGGGGAGAGGTGAACGTAACCACCCGGTGTCCGCAGGAGGAAGAGGCCAACACGAACCTGTCCAAATACCGCAAGACCATCCACGAGCTCGACGAGGCGGAGGAGAGAGCCGACATTGCCGAGTCGGCGCTGGTCAAGATCCGCACCAAAAACCGCGGCTCGGCCGCCAAGGGCTTCTCCAGCTCGGTAGACCACGCTGGGAAAGATGCCGATGACTAAATGTCCACCCCCTTGCTGTCTCTTCTCTTGTCGTGCTTCATTTCTGGTACCTTTTATTCTTGACTCTACTTTTTTCTCTTTTTCAAACGCCGCTTGTTCTTTTTTAGCCTCTTCTCTGTGTGGGCCCGGGTTTGTTTTTTTGAAATGTTCACACGGTGCTTTGCTTCGATGCTTCGTTTTTTTGCGTCTGTGGTGCATTTACTTACGTGCACAACTTTAAACGAAGTAAATTAATGTCAATGAGTGTAATTTAGCAAACCTATTTAAACAATGGTTAAATGTCCGGCACTGCCAGTACGTGTGTATAAAAGCAAGAGTTACAGCCGCTGTGAATGTCATCTTTTGAGAATTCAAATACGAAGGCAATGTCAACAGCTTAGGGCCCTCCAACACAACACATTTCCTAGTTCTTATCATTATCCCAGTCCAGCTATTACATCTGGTTTGTGTACTGCTGTCTCTACCATTATTTCTCAGCTTTGGATGGCCGTCCATTGTAATGGAATTCGATTTAGTAAAGTCCAAATATAACTGCGGTACACATAACCGCAAGGCCGTAGCCATGGAGTCAACATTGGGGCGACCAAATCTTCCAGGGTGTCTGGGGGTCCCCCCCCCCCCCCCAGAAAAAAAAATCTAAATTTGAAAATAATTTCCTGCCTAAAATATTTAAAAAATTCACTAACACATAGGGTGGACTTTTTATTTATTTTGTTACAATAATGTCTAATAGTGTATTGTATTACATTTCTCTGTTTTTTCTTTTTTACCTTTTCTTGTTTCAATTAGGGTTAGGGTAATGGCAGAGATTAGGGATTAATAAAGTACAACCATAACCACAATCATATAAACAGAAATCTATTTTATAGCAATATATTGGGGGGGACATTTTGAGCATATATATTATAATTGCGGCCTTGCATAACCGCCCATATCTCCCAACCTCCTTCCCACTTCTAAAGTGTTTATTTCTTTATGAAGCAGTATCCATGTTAAAATAAATAACCTTCGAAACACGTTAGCTCACGTGACACTCAAACTTGAATCTGGCTACGCGTCGGCGATAGTTGACTTTGCGTGTGGCTACAGTTGACTTATTTATCAGTTGGGCACGGTTTGCTTTACGATTTAGGTGTGCCTCTTTGACTAAGCTCTGCTGGCATTAACTCAGCCATGTGTATGACCAGGATGTGTGCCCAGTGCAAAAAACAAAGCAGACAATCAAGCCGTTCTCGGGTGACGTGGAGTTGTTGTTGCTGCCACTTGCACAAAGTGAAACCACGTCGTTCCTGCAGAAACGGTACAATTTCCTATAAAGGAAAAAAACACCCGTCATTTATTTGTAATTTTCCATTTCTTTTGCAGGGTTACAACTCGCCCCACCTCTCCAATTCCAGGGCTCCCAGCTCCCTGGCGACAATGGATGATGACTACATGTGACCACAGTACAGCACCAGCAGTTGTGTTTTCTCTACCATGCAGTAGAAGGCGGACAAAGGCAAGCTGTGCTTATGTATGTATGTTGAACTTCTTTCGCGCCGTACGTAGCCAACCGTGCTAATCTGAAGTGCGGGGAAAGACAACAAACTCGACACAAAAAGCAGAATAGAAAGAGCATCACAGCGCTTCATTTCAGCATGAACAGCCCTGAACAACGCTCCCGGAATTATTTTGGCACGCGCCACATCCATCGCGCTGAGTTTGTGCTCCATAATTTGCTCGTAGGATCATAGCAAACATCGGCCACAATTATAAAGGATGGTCATGGATAGGCGGCGCCGTTCACTGCCATGCCTGCTCTGAGACCAGTCGAACAGCGTTCCGTGAAATAATTAATAAGTGAGATATTCTTTGGTTATTTCGGTAAATTCACGTAGGTAGAAAATGTATAGATCACGACGTTTCGATCGCAACACACGCAACCGTCATCAGGTGAGACACGTCGTGATCTATTAATTTTCTACCTACGTGACTTTACTGAAAGAACCAAAGAGTATGGATTCCTGCAGTCACGAAAGCTTCAAATCAAGATTGAGTGGGATGTGACGACAATGCTTGTTTATGTCCGAAGCAGTGTCTTTTTATCAGAAGTTTCCCCGTTTCTCTCCCTCCCCCGCCATCATCACTGCCTTGTAAGCACGTGCTGGTTATATCAGAACTGGTTTATGTTACCGAATTAGGTGGGCTTATACTGTATACAGATTTTACTGCGTCACTGCAGATAGACCCCCTTAAAACAGCTGTAGAGCAACGATTCATTTCAACTGAACTGTTCATTGTACTCACTCTGGAACAATTTACACTGCAAGCTTTGTTATGTTTTTTTTTACGACCAAGAAACCGCCCTGTAATATGTTGTAATCTAAGGTGGGCGAAACGCATGACACACAGTACGCTCGCAATAAAACAACCGCTGTGTGTTTATTTTAAAAAGTGCTAGTTGTGTAACCAAACACACACACGTATGTTTTCTAATAAATAACATATTTATAGTGGCGGGGTTTCTCCACCCAAAATGAAAACTGACCATTGCTGCAATATAACTGCTCCACTGCCACCTTGGGGTGTATAACCAAGTGTAATTGGTCAATTCACAACGGTCACCTGATGTAACCGAGTCTGTTAAAGAGTCGTCTTGTAACCCATAAGTGTGTAAATACAAAATAGCTTCTATGCAATGTTACCAATATTAATCAGAGGTGACAAAATAAACAAGAGAACATACTTGCTTGAGTGCACTGTCGTTTTTTATGCAAAGCACCATAATGTATGCGTATTGCACATACGGGTCCATATGAATAATAGATTAACAGGACATCTGCGTTGTTACACTGATAACTCAACAGTTAAGTTAGAGCTTCGAAATGTCTGCACACTATTAAGCTAAATGCAGTGGTCACATGCGTATTTATATTGGGCCAAATTCTCCACGAGTGAAAAAAACACGATTGTCAATGTGAAAACAGATACAAAATCAGTCCCAGGCAGTGCATAACTTAATACCAAACACTGTCTCAATCATATTTAATGGTTCTGCATCATCATGTCCTTGGGACCAAAATACCATGGGTGGAAAAAACCCGATTTTTCCAGCGGCAGGCATCGGGTTTTTTCATTAATACAATTAAACCCGATTTCGGGGAATTAAAACCTGGTTTAATGAATACGAAACTCTGATCCAAGGCTTAGGCTGCTTCCTCGTCGGTGCTGCTATCGTACTCGGGGGCGTCGGGCACGGGGTAGTCGTAGAATGCGGCGGGCAGGTTGGTCGTGATGAACACGAGCTTCTCCTCCACAATCGTGGGCGCCAGTGAGTTCCTTAGCTTGGAATGGATGAAGCCCATCGTTGAGAAGTGCGGTTCTGCAATTAGAACCAATTAAACCGGATTTCTCCCAATCTCAGATGATCGGGTTTAATATAAAAAGACAATTAAACCCGATTGTAAAAAAACTCGACTGTGCCACCGTTGCAAAATACCTTTAAAAACATCAACATTTCGTAAACGTCGTGTAACCAACATGCAGGCACCCTTCCAGGCCACCAGGTGGTATCTCGCTCTTTCGAGTTTTCTCACTTGGGACAACTCCGGGGCAGATAGCAGCAAGGATGCGAGCGAAGACGCGTGCGGCGAGAGATGGAAGCGAGATTAAATCAGAGATGTTCGTAAGCCACGGGCTGGACAAGACCAACTAAGGTAAGGACGGAGTGACAGAGACTGTGGCAGGCGTTTGCGTAGCCGTGAGAAGTTACAGGCTGATAAACAGTTTTTTTGGGAGCAATATCTCAACTGAATCTAACTTGAAAACTATAGAGCAGTGCCGGATTATTCTCGTAGTAAAAGTAGCTACACATGTAGTAACTACGGGCCCCGCATTTTCAAGGGCCCCGCGCTAACTACTTTCAAGACATCAATTCCGGTTCAGTGATTCTGCACTTGCTCTAATACTATAGTACTATACCGCCTTCAACTTTTATGAACGACTGGGTGTTTAAGGTTAGCGATTTATCATATTATCCGGCTGTATAGCTTATGAAAAAATAATTTACTATGCAAGTTAAACATTTGTGTGCTTTAATATTTGTGTTTTGTTAATTTAGGGCCCCTTTATAACATGCTACAGGCTCCGCACTAGCTTAACCAGGCTTGGTGGACGAGTGGTTGAAGAGCACACGGAATGTAAGACTATTTTTTTTTCCCATGTTGTTCAAACGTCTTCAGGACAAATTGAACCACAAAACACGGCGCGCTTCGGATAAGAACGCGGCTGCTCAGAAGAAAAAAATGGGCTCAGATCCAGCTCGCTCGACTCAATTTATTACGACACAAATAGAACCGTGGCGCTGGCTGGAAAGCAGCAAGGATATCACGCGGTGCTTTGCCCACGGCAAAAGCAGATGTTCCGAACGAAGAGGACAAAAACACAATCGTCAGAGATATGTTCTGGTTTCCTGTTTGTTCTATTTGCCCGTCAATCATCATTACCCACCCTGATTTTCCAGTTTGCTTGAATTTGCCGGAAGTGGCTTCCATGCACAGAACTGTGTCGTATTCATGATATGCTGGAAGGTGCTCATTCCCACTAGCTCCTGCATGATGTCTCGACCCATCAGCGTCTCCTAACCCATCGTCCATTGCGCGAAAT
Organism: Lethenteron reissneri; assembly: GCF_015708825.2. Lineage (NCBI taxonomy): Eukaryota > Metazoa > Chordata > Hyperoartia > Petromyzontiformes > Petromyzontidae > Lethenteron > Lethenteron reissneri. Next base: position 11,626,704 of record NC_083822.1, read on the forward strand.
TGCAAACAGCTAACGAGGCTAATCACAATAGGGCTAATCACAATAGGGCTTCTCCAGCTAAAGGACATGCCGAAGTACAGTACACGACTAATAGTTTACCAAATAAAAGTCTTTGGCAAGGAGGTAACGCGCATAATTGAACAGGCGCGAAATGCCAATGTCGAGGTTTGGTGTGGCCACAGGGCTACAGTTCGCGTGAGGCTGCTATTCCTGCTCCATTGAAGGCGCGTCGACTGGCAGTGGTTTACTGCTGTGGTCCATCGTGTGAGTTGCATGGCCAACGTTGGCGCTTATATCTTGTCGATCTTTAACGGCCTTGTTGGTGTTCTGATGCGATCGATGGCAACGACCAGCGTCTTAGAGGGGGAATGTCAAAGCAAGGAGGAGAATGCAGTGTTTGGGCCTCCGAATGAGGTGCGCGTCTTGTGCGACAACCATTCCTCGAGTTTCTTTGTGGCTTCGTCATTTTTCGAGTAACATCCATTTGTGTGGTGGTGGTGGTAGCTGGGTGAAGTGACTGCTGGGCAGAGGTCGGTGATGGCCATTCCTTATTCGGGAGCTTGTATTCATTCATTGATGACCATCGCATCATCCACTGCCGGAAGTTATTGTTTGGTCCGCCGTCACTTTTTGGTGGTAGACTTTGGGTATGATGAATTTGGCGAAAGGAGGGCCATCTTTCGGGGTGGTACATGACAACAAGGATGTAACATCTTCTTGGTTCTTTCGGTAAAGACACGTAGAAGGGAAGTAATAAAATAATAATAAAACATAATAAAATAATTATATTATTTTACTGTATTATTTTATTTTATTATGTTTTATTTTTATTATTTTATTACTTCCCTTCTACGTTACTTTACCGAAAGAACCAAGAAGATGAATCCCTGCAGTCACGAAAGCTTTAAATCGAAGGATGTAACAACCATTTATTTTATAACTTAACCATCCGCATGCTGCCCTTAACGTGTTTGTCCTGCAAGGCAACGTCAGTGTTGTTTTCCCTGATAGGTTTCTGGCCTCAAAGTCACATTTAGGTCTTTCAGCGCCGGTCGTTGTTTAGTTGGTACACAGGAATGCCATGTCCGGTCTCGGTTTGTGGCCCTTTCGATGGCCGTTTTTCTGCATTTAGCGCCGCTGATCCCATCTAAATTCTCATTGACCTGTCCATTTTTCGTCAGATGACGGTAATTTGTTGTGATTAAGGCGACACGAAAACGCGTAACAAGATCGGCTGCAAGAAGGCCACCACCGTCTCCCACCTAGGGGAGCCATCATCTGGAGTTTTCTGATTTTCGTTCCTCTGAGCTTCACCTTGTCTGCCACAGCGCGTGTGGGCCACACCATCCAATGGGAGTTGTTCGCCAACAGCCCGAGTTTAGATTGTTTAAAATACAGGACGTGAGCACTGTGGGTACTTACTACTTTATAACATTTTGACATTCCAGTCACATTTCAACGTGCTCTCTATAATTGTTGTGTATAAAGGTTTTGCTAAAAAATGTTTTTATCATAAATAAATCGTTTTCATTATTAGCCGATATAAATGTTGTTTTGCCCATGTACTCTATTTGCATTTGTTTTTCTGTCATTCGTTTTAGTCTGTTTTTACCCACAACGATTGTTTTTTATTGTTGAATTAGCTCTTAAAAGCACATTTTGACGTAAAAATTTTAGTTTTAGTGCCGTTTTCCAGTTTCGTTGCACTTTTTCAATCGCTTGCGCTTGATATCGTTGTGATTTTGCGGTAAACTGCTGGTACTGCAGCTTAAACGTCGAAACCTCGGTGGAGTCCTTTACTTGCAGTAAAATTAGGCTTTGATTGAGGCTCACAACGAAAGAGCGCCCCCTAGCGGTAATGTTTGTATTGAATGCAAAAAATGTCTGCTCTCTCGTCTCCTCCTGTGTCACCTCGATATCTTCTCTCAGCATCTCATTGTCCCTTCATTTCATGTCTTGCCCTTCCCTCACTTCTGTAGGTTCACCTGCATCACTCACAATACCGGCATGTTTATTTGTCTTTAATGTTCGGCTGAATGTGTTGACGCAACATAATCTCTAGTGCACCGACGACACCACGAGGCCGTGACAGCGGCGCCTTGTGACGTCATCGCGTGACGAGTATACGCGATGACGTCATGACGCCATGACGCAATTGCAAAATAAAAAAATGTGCAAAACGAATACCGCTGTGGGGGTTCGAACCCGGGACCGCGGGACGCTTTCAATCAGAAATAACCAGATTAGCCAGTGGACCAGTGTGATTTTGTCAAAGGAAACACTGCTCTCTCTCTGATTATTAAATAATTGCCATGCTCAATTTCCCAACTTTAATTGCAGTGCTAGTTTGCATAAAATAATGAACGGTACTTGTTGATTGTGTTCTTTTTCCCCCAAAAAAAACTTTTCATTAACTAAAAAAACGCTGGGTTTGAACTCCCGACCTCCCAGTTGGCAGCCCCCCCCCCACCCAGCCCCTCCCTGCACGACGGACGGACACAATAATCCCCTGTGGGCTGGTGTAACCAGGAGGTTCCTACCGGTAACAAACGCTCCCCCACAGAAGGCAACTCTCCTCACCCAGCGAAATCTCTGGCGAGGGCACTAAAACCCAAATCATCTGGACACATTCCCATCAGTGAGCGCCTCCGGCGGGCAGGGCTGCGTTGGCTGGGTCACGGAGCCCGCAGCGTGCCCAGCCACCGCGTGCCCAAGCAGCTTCTGTTGGGCCGGGTAGAGGGGCTGCTAAACGGGCACGGCACGGGCTGGAGAAGAGATGGAGCTGATGCGGTACGAGAGGGCGTGGAGCTGAGTGGACTTGCCGATGACCGGTAACCAGCGGTGGTCAACATCGGCCTCTGTGGAGGAGGCTCGTGAAGAACGCTGCTGCTGCTGCTGGGCAGTCGGAGGCAGTCGTCCTCCAGCAACAACGGAGGGCAGAGGGCATGCAGCAAGTTGGCACTGTGGGGAGGGGGCACAGCTGGTGCATCTGCCGGTCATCTCAGGCAAGGCAACGCATGGCACCTGGGCGTGACCTGTCGGCGGGAATTCGACATTTCATGTGGCCTCAAGGTGCACCTGGCCTGGCACAGGCGATGTGGTGACGTCACCGTCACTTAGTGGAGAACGGCGAGTGTTGTTTTTTGGGGCAAAATGTGGGTATTGTACCAACCCTCCTCTTCCCAGACTCTTGACCTCTTCTGCCAGCAGTGGCTTGAGCAAAGCAATTGCAGGGCTGCATCTTTGGCCCATTTACTTTCCTGGGAATTTAGACACCCTGTTTGATCAACAAAGAATGTGATTTCCATTCCGTTGTGGGATTGGCTGTGAGACAATCCGTTCGTGACTTCCTCTCTTAGACCGAATACAGTTGGCGCTATTGTTTTGCCGATTCTCAGGCGTTCTCTTGAGTCGACAGGGCAGCCCCAAACCACGTGGGACGGCGGTGTCAGCTTGGGAAGAGGTTATTTGAGTTTAACTCTCGGTATAAACCGAAATCCTTGGGATAATATGCCGATCGTAAGACATTTAAAATGAATTGTCAAAACAATGACACGATGAAAGGAAAATAGTGTGAACAGTAAGCCTGTCTAAAGTCGGCTTAAAAAATGAGTACGGTATGTTTAACTTTTTGACAGGTTCCTTTTTGCTTTCGGGGTTACCATACGTGGCCACTCTACCACCACCAATAGGCACTTTGATGATACACAATGTCATGATTATACATCCACAGTTAGCCACATGCAAAGGTTGCAAGAGTTGATCTCATTTTATTTGTGACAAGCACGTGCACTAGCCACAGTCAAATTTAAAAATAACCACTAATTGAACAATGTAAACTGCGATGATTGTTTACCACCATAGAGAACTTGAGTTCATAGCTGGGCTACGGTTAACATGAGTGGTGTGTGTGATATCAATTGATCACCAACCCACACTGACCAAGTGTGCTGACGTATGCACAAACAACCCCTTTTACCCAGCAGTAGATTGACGAATGGCTGTAATAAATAAGGAAAGAACATTGCATGAAGGCAGTTGCAATGAAAATATGATTAATTTTGGACAGGCAAGTGTGCTAACGACCGGGGGGCTTGGCTAGTAACATCCCTTACAGCCAGACAGAAAGTTAGATTTATCATTGTGGACATTTGTTTCAGATTGATCGTATGCCCTGAAAATGTGCATACCTTGTCAGGAACAGACATCGTTGGATTGTTAATAATTTTCAATGTATAGCAGTTAAACTGAGATGTGCGTAAACGATGGGGTTATTTCCCATGTTTTAGTTTGCGTGCAGTACAATGCTTGCAAATGTGCTTCGTCAAATCTCGTTGGTCAGGTTTACAAGTGCCTGCGTCAGGCGTGGCTAATGTAATGTGAGTGGCACATTCTCAAGATAACTTAGATTTTACGTAAGCCAGCGGGGCTTACATTGTTTTAACTCTGACTACACTGGTAAACATCAACATACTTCTGCATTGTCTGTCCCAAAGTTACTTTTTATAACGTATGAATGCAGTACTGTAATAATATCCCAACTCATCAGTACAATAATGGAATTAGGTTTTCTTTGGAATATATAAGTTAACATATAGCTACACAGTACAGCTGAACTTTATTCGCACCGTACGTAGCCAACCATGCTAATCGGAGGTGCGGGGAAGGACAACCAAGTAAACACAAAAAGTAGTTCTAAAAAAATGTGCTTTCAATCTTGATGGTTTAAAAGTGCATCGCTCCCAGTGGCGCATCTGAAAGCGCGGTTCCATCGCTGTTAATTTAAAAGGTTTCACAAGGTCAGGCACACGCAGGGCGATTTGGTCCGTGACCAACGTTGTAAGTACAATCACATAATCTAAGTGTACTGTAATGTTTGTGAAACGTTGTGCTATGAAGGGCCATTGTCCAAAACGTCGCAATAATATGCTTTTTTTTCCAAGAACACTTATTGACGAATGCTTATTTTTGTTATACAGAAGAGAGTTTTGGCAGCATGTTGAATATCCATACCAAACAAAACTATGTAAATGTTTGTGTTTGCAATGCGAATTACTGTATCTGATATACCTATTGATGGAAGCGATATAGTGGTGTAAAATCGTTGTTTGGGGATGTCGAGGCAAAACGTAAGAGCTTTAGTAAAAATTATATCTTCTGTGGTTTTGGGCAGGAATTGGTCGTGTTGGTTTTAGCTTTTATGATAACCTTTAACTGTTACGCAGTTTGCGTACCAATATTCCCAATTAAAGAGTAACCACGCGTTAAAACGCATTTGTATGCGAATATTAAAGTTAAACTCCAGCGTTAAACATTGAATATGTGAGTAGGAAGGAAAGCGATCTTTGTTTAGTCCTCGAGTGTATAATTTACTTCAAGGATTACCATTGCATTTCATATGTTATACGTGTACTCCAATGTAGTTGAAGATTAACATCGGCATAGGCCGGATGTAATGCCATTTGCTTTGATAACAGCTACTGTATGTTGAAGATAAACAAAGCTGCGGGCAGTGGTGAAGTTGGTTAAACAAATAACCCAAAGTGTGTACTTTTCTACACGATTGTAATTCCTACAATACAGCAATTTAATTATTGAATAGATAGATATATGCGTGGAGTTTTACACTAAGAAACGAACCAAGCCAAGACCCACACGGATCAGAGATCTCACGCAAGCTATAGGCATCATTTTGATAGTTACGGGAAGAAAGTTAGAGTGGCTTATGGGCTTGGAGCAAAAGGCATCGCTAGAAGGGACGGTGGTTGGTGTCGAGACTAATGACGGAGTGGGAGCCAAAGGAGAGAATCCGCCTGAGCAGACTGCACCGTGGAGATGGAGCGAGGAAATCTATCAGCGTGTGTGCAGGAGCTCGATGGGCTGTTGCAACGCAATATCATGAGATGGAAACTTCTTGGGAAGGCCGTCATCCAGCATGGATAGATCATGGATGGTGAGAGCGTTTTACAATGTGACACGGATCACGAGCACTTGATGCGCTTTATAGATCAACATTCGACTATCTTACAACAGTCTGTTAGGGTGGTTTTGTGTTTGATGGCCACTTGTTCCTTACATCACAGAACATATTCTTCTTAATTTGAAATGTCCCATAGCCGTGTCACTACCGTCTAAGAAATAAAAACAAATCTTCGTTCTGTATGACCATATAAATTAATATATTGCATGATTATTTAGACTTTTGCACTATTGGCCTTCCAGACATATGTTTGTTAAGCAGATACATGTCACATTTGCGAACCAAATACTAGTTTTAAAAAACACATCTCTTTGTACATCCACTGCTGAATGAAAGCCCTACCGACCTGTACCAATCTATGGTGTCGCTTGACCAAGTGTCACCACCCTGTTCAGTGTTGTTGAAGAGTGGGCCCCAGGACCAATCCAGATACGTTATCCCTGGCTGGAAATTGAACTCCGATCTACAGGTTCATAGCATAGTGTGCTAATCACTCGTGGTTTATCAAATGTTTTTGGTAAGAGCAATTCCTCGAAACGACGGTGCCCTGCTAGCACAAAAAAACAAGTTTCATAATAACTCGAATTCGTTTCGTGCTACGCATTGCAAACCATGTACACGTTTATTGTGGTGTTTTTCTGGCGCTTGTGCAGCCCGTACTTTTTGTTGAATGATGTATATGTTATATTTCATGGCGCAAACGATGAACATGACCAACGCAGGGATTCACGTGCACGCAACAACCTGAAGTCTACCCAATGACTGCTCGTGGCTGTGTGCATCTAAAAGCACGCGCCGACCCTTGGCCAGCTGCTGTGGCGATGCGATCATCGGAGTATTCCTAAGTCAGCGTGATTGATGTGGTTGTTTTTGTTGAGCGCCGCACATGTTATTGAATGCGCACGTGGACGCCAGGGGACATTTGGTCTGTGGCACTTGAAACAATAATTATGGGCACGCGCCTTGAACCGCCTTGGGTCCACCCCGCGGTATAAATGGGTGAGGGCACCTCGTTGTGTCCGGTCTCTATCGGCAGCAGGTGAGGTGCGGTGGGATAGAGTGTGGAGGGTACTCCATCCTAACCTGTTCCAGGCATGGGTGGAAAAAAACCCGATTTTTCCAGCGGCAGGCATCGGGTTTTTTCTTTAATACAATTAAACCCGATTTCGTGGAATTAAAACCTGGTTTAATGAATACGAAACTCTGATCCAAGGCTTTGGCTGCTTCCTCGTCGGTGCTGCTATCGTACTCGGGGGGGCCATCGGGCACGGGGTCGTCGTAGAATGCGGCGGGCAGGTTGGTCGTGATGAACACGAGCTTCTTCTCCACAATCGTGGGCACTGCCAGTGAGTTCCTTCGCTTGGAATGGATGAAGCCCATCGTTGAGAAGTGCGGTTCTGCAATTAGAACCAATTAAACCGGATTTCTCCCAATCTCAGATGATCGGGTTTAATATAAAAAGACAATTAAACCTGATTGTAAAAAAACCCGACTGTGCCACCCTTGGTTCCAAGACCTCCTGGCCATCGTGGAAGAGCAGGTCAACAAAACCATCTCTAGCGGGGGGCTCTAGCAGAGATCCTCATGCCAGAAGTCGCGTGAGAAAGAAATGTCAGGGCTCTTGGATGTTTTGATGGCCCAAGAAAGTGGAACTAATCGGAGCTAAAAGTCCGTGGCAGCATTCTCCGTGCGGAACGCCATCCCGCTGCACATTCGCAGAATGTAATCTACACCGACTTAGAACAGACAATTTCATCTGGCTTTTGAGGAGTCACATTCAATTATGTCCGTGCACTACTGTGCACTTTGTAAATTGCATATTGTTTGTAATGTAATTATAATTTCTCTTTGCTTGCTGCCAGTTCGCTACAAATAGTGCATTGAGCACAAGGATGTACAGTTGAGTGCAGCTGTATTTAAAAAAAAATTGATTGGAAACTTTGCAATCTTCCTGCAAATGCCGTTAAATACTTTTTGCTAGAATGTAAACCGCACATTAACTGTGCTCATTACTGCAGTGCATCTGCCAGACAAAATTGTTGCACGTGTGTGCAAATGATCGCTGCTGGTCAAAATACTGCTGTCAACAACTTTAATCATAGCCGCAGTCGTTAATGTTTCCCAATGTTTACATGGCGTTTCGGCTTATAATTATCACTTAATCGGTATTTGTGCAATTTTGTGTTGTTTAAAATTTCAAACTGCTATGTTTGGAAGATGATGTAAACAAGCTATTTTAAATGATAGTTTTTAAGGTTTCCTATCTTATGTCCGATGTTGTCAACAAAAATGTTCTCTCGCCTGCTTGGCGATAACCTCTCACCTTGAGTATACTTTGCGCGTATTTATTGTACGGTTTATCTTAATTTTTTTAAATAACCTCGTAGTGAAAGCGTGCATCTTGTTGGGTCAAATGTTGCATTAGAATCGTGAAAACAAATTGTCAATCTCTCTTTGCCACGAGTCCTCCTTTTCCCTTCAGAACTCTCTCCATCGCACCGTGTTGGCACCTGCGTGCAACCACGTGGCCTTGTTGCTGCATGGCGTGAGCCGCTGCTCAGGTACGACCCAGGGCCTGTACCCCCATCACCCTGACCAGGCAGATCGAGTGATCTGGCCGGAGACAGATCCGAGGCCCAATTTCTCTCCTCCGCGTTGCTCAATCTTGTCTACGCATCCTTTGTTGAACGTCACTTGAGCACTGCCATTCTCTTTTCCTCCCATCGCCTCCTTCGCAGCAAGCAAATCCCTCTCACTTTAATGCCCAATCCTGATTTCCTTCTTCCAAATGGAATGATTCCGTGTTCTTCTCCCACCTGATGCAGGACATGTTTATTTGTCCTTCCATTTTTACAACTTTCCTGCATATCCATATTTCAAAACCTTGCAAATCTCTTCATGTCTTCCTTTCATTTTGTCCACGCCTCGCATGTATACATCGCCACGCTCCCAGTTGTAGCTATTTTATTTATTCAATGCCTTTAAAGCGCCAAAAGGTGTCATCCATTCTTGAAGTCTAATTAGATACCAGTGTTGTGGTTATGTGAAAGATAAAAAAAAAAATCCATGTCACGTAACAGATTAATTCAAAATAACAACACCCCAGATGCTGGAAAACACCTGGGATGTGCATCACTAATGCCACGAGATTTAAAGGGAATTAACCAATACCATATATTCCTCATACATCACTGTACTACCAATTGTGTATGTAGTTTTATCTACCGAGGTCAAACTAATCATTCTTTAATATTGCACGGTATTAAATGCGAATGACTAATGTTTTTGCGGGTTTGTCCATCTAGATTCTGCCTGCTTTGAGATTGTGCAAGATGTTGCTCAACGATTTGGGGATGTTTATTTCTCCGCTTCGGCGAACGTTTCGCAATGTTTCTTTTCTCTTCCGTTCCAAAGTTGTCCGAGTTCTTTTCTACTTTTCGGTGTGGTTGCTGGCGCAGGACTGTGTGTTGCCACCGTCTTCAGTCAGGGCTGTGTGTTGCCACCGTCTTCAGTCAGGGCTGTGTGTTGCAACAGTCGTCAGTCAGGGCTGTGTGTTGCAACAGTCTTCAGCCAGGGCTGTGTGTTGCAAGTCTTCAGCCAGGGCTGTGTGTTGCAACAGTCGTCAGCCAGGGCTGTGTGTTGCCACCGTCTTCAGTCAGGGCTGTGTGTTGCAACAGTCTTCAGCCAGGGCTGTGTGTTGCCACAATCATCAGCCAGGGCTGTGTTACCACAGTCAGCCAGTGCTGTGTGTTGTCAGTCTTCAGTTGGGTGTCTTTGTGCTCTTAAAAGTCTCGATAACGGCTGTTGACACAGAAAGTTGGGAGGGGGGGAGCTTGTAAACCATTTTATTGTTAAAGATTTCCCAAATGCTAAATTGCTTTTTGACTTGTTCAGTTTTCCTTTTTTGGTGGCAAATGCAGCGATTCTTTTTTATATTGCTCACAAGGTTTATATCTCCTGCTTTGTCAGATCGTGGTTGGCAATTGTTGCTATACTGTTGACTTATTTTCAATGCAATATTGGCATGTGTTTGGTTTTTATCTTCCCTTATATGGAGTGAATGGGGTACGCTGGTAGTCTAAACTCTACTTAAGCGTATGCGTATGTTTGCATTATCATACATTGTTGCAAACTTTGCTTTGCGCCGCAGTAATAAAAATGAACCCTGAACCGCACTGAGGCAGCCGCCACCCTTAAACATGAGCCTGGCTGCACAACGAGCGACAAATCAGCATTTAGCTTCTCACAATGACATACCACCTTCATGGTCAACGGAAAAATGTTTCAGACGGATATACCTTGTTTAAAGATGATATATACACACACAACTCCATCCTCTGCAACAGACAGTTGTCAGGAACAGGTCAATCCATAACATTATCTGCCTGCCACTCCTTAAACACACACAACTAAATAATTCATTCAATCGGTGGTTTCAAAGCATAAATGATGGACATGCCAACCTCAAGCAATCCAACAAGAACTGCACAAAATAATGTAAATGTTCACAAGGTATATTTTGCACTTGCCACTTTCTTAAACGCTTTCGACATCGTAAAAAAAGTTTTTAATTACAGAAACAAGACAGTGCAAAGCCATCATTTAGGAATGTATTATCTATTAATGCAACATCACTTTTGAACAATATTATCACCTACTTGATATAAAGAACTAGTATTTATTTTGAAAGTTGCATCACAAACCGTCAAACAATAAAGGCATTTTAAAAACAATACTCACAGTTGCAGGAAAAAGACCCATGTAAACACATTGCTACTTTAAAAGACAATTATATAATATTTAACAGCACATTATGAGTACATTATCTACAGAATGTGGTAGTTTGGAGTTCATTGCTAGATGAACACAGCAACTCATACCTGCTATTGTTCAGAAAGTAAGTTTGTAAATCACCACCGAAGCATAACATTGACTAATACTTAACACTTTAACAGTATCTAGAAACGGGTGTAATGTACAGGCTTTCCTCAAAGGCACTTTCCAACAATGTGCCTCATAACCATTGCACGTCATGTTCCACCGCCATCCAATTCTTTCCATTTTATATTAGTCAACTTCGTTTAAAAAAATTAATCAGAACCGTGTCGACAGCGCCTTATTTCACAAGTCCATGTCGACTGGGCGAATGCTGCCCGTCCGGGTGTCCTTCACCCAGAGCTCACGGTCTCTGTTTGGGTCCACCTTCTGCAGCGACTGGTTTACAGCCTCCATCGTCTGAAAAGAAACAACCCAAGCGCAAACACACGACCAGGTGACGCGAGATTGCTGCCGCTGCCTTGCATCCGTGGCAAAGGGCGGCTCGTGCGAGGACGGGCACTTATTCCAGACGAGTGTTGCAGCCGTCTCCACGCAGCTATCTCGACACGCATTAACAACGGCCGGCGGTGACATCACCATGGCGTTTGTGCCGGGCTAGGTGCACTTTGAGGCCAAGTGAAGTGTCTAAGGCTCGCTTGCAGGTCAAGGCACAAACCCAGGTGCCATGGGTTGACCGGCAGTTGTACCACCTGTGCTCCCTACTGCTGCACTTTAGCTGCCCGGCGCGCCGCTCATTGTTGTGAGCGTCGCTTCTCCACCCTTCGCTGTTGTTGGAGGGCGACTGCCTCCAACCGATCTTGCAGTCATCAGCAAGTCCAATCATCTCCACATCAGCCCATCTCTTCTCTATCGAGCCTGTGTCACGCCTATTTTAGCTCCCATTGTCCAGCCAAACAGTGCGGTCCTCCTTTAAAAAAAAATGGGGACCACCAGGCCATGCTTACAATCTGGCAGAACCCACCCTGTGGGCCAGACGGTTGTAATGGTGTCACAAAGGGCAGTCTGCACACCTATGCTACTCTTCCTCAGCAGTTCGCTTGAGAGGCCATCTGCCCAGTGTTTTACCTATTACATATTATAGAATCGATACGGAAGACCCTTGGAGGCATAAGCAGCAACCTATAGATACAAGGGTACTTTACTGCGATACGGCCGATACTATGATATATCGTACAATACAAGATCCACGATTGTGATAATCGTTATTTGTCAAAAATATATTACTTTTTGACAAAGTAGTACAAAACACTATACAAAAGCAAGGCAAATTACAAAGGTATTGGAAAACTACTATCACGACAATCTTCATATCATGAAAATTTATACTGTTTCATGAAAAAATTGGATTGCAGCAACAGACGGTCAAGCAAAACACCGAGCATCTGCGTGCCAAACATCATACGTACAAACCACAATTTGGCTACTTATGACAGACGCTGGTCCCTTGAAGGGCAATAACGAAATAGCACAGACTGGCTACATATTCGATGTTCACTGGAATTTGAAAGCAAACTTAGACGAACCTTTCTCGCTCACTCTCTCTCTCTTCCTCTACCACCCCCACCCACCAGTACGTCTTGTGCACTCATATATTTTACAGAGTTTGCCAAGGCCCTATGAACTGCCAACGAAACATCAAAGATGCGTATTTCCCCTCCAGAACCGTATAAAAAGAAGCAACGGGATTTTTGTGCTTTGGTAACGAGTTATTACAACAACAAAAATCTCCATTATAATACTGTGCAACTATTGATGCATGGCATGTGGTACAATATTGAGTGGAATAATACTTAGCATCAAAACGAATATTTTTTTTTTAACCAATGGCTCATGGAACAAAATAGCACACTGTTTATAAATCCTATAATTGCCGACTGGGTATACAGATGTAAAACAATCATATCTTATTTAAAAAGATTGGCACGGTGTACTATAAGACGGATCATGTTTATGGCGTTGTGTTTGCAGTAGACCATATTTCATCGCATACTGAGCTGTAATTTTGTGCGCCATGCAGAGTCTAATTCAAGGCAGTGTTTGCTAGAAAATAAAAGAAAGATTTCCCATGAATTCTAAAATGTCAGTGCAAGGCATGGCTAATGAGAGGAAATATATCACTTGTCAGCTTACTATAGAATTGCACGAGTCAAAATGCACTGGGTATTTTCTATACTCTGTTATGTTTAAATGTCACGCTTCCACTGTGTTCTGCTCTGAAGATGAACCGTGAGCAAACTCCCCTATTACATAACATTTCTACTTTAGGGCAATATTATTGAATGCATTTTGTTGACTTTATTTTGCCACCGTGGTCTGGTAAGCGGTTCCAGAGCTACTTGTCAGCTTACTATAGAATTGCACGAGTCAAAATGCACTGGGTCTTTTCTATACTCTGTTATGTTTAAATGTCACGCTGCCACTGTGTTCTGCTCTGAAGATGAACCGTGAGCAAACGCCCCTATTACATAACATTTCTACTTTAGGGCAATATTATTGAATGCATTTTGTTGACTTTATTTTGCCACCCTGGTCTGGTGAGCGGTTCCAGAGCTACTTACGCTTTGGTTGAACACGTCCGTCTCGTGGCGTAGCTGTGTGTAGCGGTTAAGGTGTTGCTCTATCTGCTCAATTCGCTCAACTTCCAGCCTCTCCAGCTCCTGCCAAAACCAGCACAAGTTCATTAATTTCCACGCCGACCGTAAGTGTCGCCCATCCATGCACCGCGCTTGGATTCCCCCCCCCCCCCCCCCCC